>NC_053428.1:12653596-12953596 GCF_007990345.1 Gossypium hirsutum | reverse complement strand
CTCCGACTTATGGCTTAAGCTTTTGTTTAGGTCTTTAGCAACTGTTTTACCAGGAATGGGTGTAAAATTCCTCAGCTCATACCGCAAGCAAGCGTTTATCCATCGGAGATACACTAGTTCTTCAGCATCGGCGCATCTATCTTCCTGGAGCTGTTCCATTCGCTTCTTCAAGTCTTCGTTTTCTAGCATCAAACACTCGCGCATTTTGTTTAATGCTTCTGCCTTCAACCAAATCACAATCGTATAACAATGATATTAATAACAACATAAGGAAAGAGGATTCAACACAAATGAACTGACTACCTCAGGATTCTCCAAAACAGAATTCGCAAGGATTTGGGTTGACTCCAACTTCCGAGCCAGTTCCGAATTTTCTATCTGCAATCTCGCATTAGATTGCCTCAACTCTTCTGCCTCACCTTCCAAAACCTTTAAACTTCCTAACTTTGATTTAGCATCGTGATTATCCGCAGAAGCCTTGACTTCTTGCTCTTGTAATCTAGCCACCCTCTTTTGAACACTTAGAATCTGCTCTCTATTCTGCTCAACCTCATGCCGAAGTTTCTTTTTAAGCACCTTAATTCTAGATTTAGCAGTCTGAAGCTCGGCTACGACTTTTTCATGATCAGCAAGTTGTTTTTCTAATCTTTGGTTTTCCGACTGTAAGGACGCAATCTTGAGAGTGAAAAGCTTGGTCTCCATATTGTTTATCTTCAACTGGTTTTTGAGCTCCTCAACTGCTGATTCTTGTTCTTTAAGGCCATAATATTCCAGCAGCTGGACCTCGAGATTCTGCTCCCTCTCCCTAAGCACTCTTACCATATTTCTAAGGTGCTTGATCTCTTGCTCATAACCATCCTTTCCAGCAGTTCTAAATGCTCTTGAAGTGTCAAATTCCTCAACAAGATCATTAAACTCTTGCAAGAGAAGCACATCTCCGCCATGTCTAGCACTTGAAGAAAGACCAACGGAAGCTCCTTGCGCCGATGTTTCTTCCTGCCCGAGGGAAACCAAAATACCATAGTCAGGAAACAGAATCAGAAGAGGCATATAATTTAAAGGTTTTAGCAGATAGGAAGAACAGCTAAATAGCGAAAAAAGAAATGGAGGCAAAAAGATCCTCTGTACTATGTTATTCACCAGTGCCAGCAATTCATCCATAAGTAATGGGATTGCTGAATTAAACATGTCATTGCGAGAGGCAAATCTCTATGCAGACTAGTTGATAATTCAAACTTTTAATAGTGACACAAGTCATGATGAAGTAGTAACAGAACCACCGATAGTATCGTTTAGTTGTTTACTTGAATCTTAAGCAAGAATATCTCCTATCAAACTCTATACGAAGGCTTTATAGTTTTTAAAGCAGCCTTACAATTCATTCGCACCCCAAAACACGAAAAGGATACATAGTCTGTACAGGAAAACTTACAGGACCAGAAGCTGCGGCCGACCTTAAGTCCGGAACATAGTCTTCACCCTGATCGATTCCTCTTGAATCAACTTCACTGCAACAAACTGTACGATCAAAGCAACTAGAAAGTTCAGTATGCAATTGAATTAATCAAATTCAAAAAAGATAAACGCAAGGCTAAACCCCCCAAACCTGAAACGGGCAGTGATGAAGGTGGAGGCGGCAAATACGGTTTGGTCATTCTTACTCTAAGTCTAGAATACACAAAACCAGCAGAAGAGATAGCAACAACAATCCCAAGTTTCAATAAAAGAGCCCTTAAAACGCTCTTTTCTCTTGACATCACAACCAACAACATTTAATTTCCACGAATTTTAATTCAGTGATTCAGACAAAGCGAGATTATAAAGTCCCCTTCATCATCAACTTCCATCCACATGGTTAAAAAAACTCATAATCAGAAGAAAACAACAAAAGAAGAACACGTTATTGATGATAACCAAGTTAGGCAAACAAAAAACTCAGACGATCCATTTTATAAAAAGAAAAATCTAAAAGGTAACAAGAAAAAAATTGCATGTTCAGAAATAGAAAGACTGACAACCCAAGAGAGAAGGAAAAAAGAAAAAGACTGACTATCATAATTCAAACATGCTAATATTAAACACCTACAGATCATATAAGCTCAAAAAGCAAAACCCAAAAACAGTAGTTTAACCCATATTAGATTAACAGACAAGGAATAGGGAACGTAAGAATTAAGCAAATAAGAGAAACCCATTCAGAAACGACTTTGCTATTAAAGAAAGATCCTCAAAACGCATTAAGAGAACCAACATACCTATTAGTTGGGGTTGGTTTATTTTGGGACTTGATTTGGGTGTCAGTAATGAAGCAGTACAGATCATTGTATCAAAGTTGCACACGAATTATGATCTTGTGAGAACAAAATAAATGCTTGGTTGGTAGTTGGTTTTAGACATGTACATGGGCAAGGACATCCACTTAGCCCAATGGTATGAAAAAAAAAAAGGTTTGGATAAAAATATATATTCAAAAATTAACTTAGGTAAAAAATAAGGTCAGTTTCAAGTAAAACTTTTTTGACCCCGAGACTAGCCTGGGCCGAATATACAAAAAAAAAAAACTGTTGCTTTTTTTTATTATTCTTGCTGTTTTTTTTCACTATTTTAATATTAGATTACTTCTATGTTGTTATTATTTGAATATTATATAACTTTTGTTTTATTGTTAATTTTGTTACTATTTTATATGCATTTGATTGTTAAGTTACACCTCTCTTAATATTATTTAAGTGTATATACTTTTTTTAATTTATTTTCAATTTGTTAAGAAACATTTATTTTAATGTTTTTAGTATTTTTATGTATTTTATTTTTTAAAAATTTATATAAAAAATTTGATACGGTCAAACTGGACTTGAGTTTTAATATTTTTTATTCGAGTCGAAATTAAATAAAATTTTAGACATATTTTTCGAATAGAACCAATCCCAAATTTAACAATCAGGATTTTTTTTATTGGGTCCAACATGGAAATGGAAACTTCTAATTGATTTATGTATCTCATTGATTTATGTATTTATTGCATGCTGGAATGTGAAGTAAGCTGAAAAAGATGGAGAGAGTGAGTTTACTTTTCTTGTTTGTTAATGGTGAGTATTCAAAGTACGAATTCTTGGCTGATTTTATTACAAGTAGACGCTGCAAATAAAATAAAATAAAATACATACCCCATTAATTAATTGCAGATCGTGAGTTCGATTTTCTGTTTGGAAATTGGAATAATAAATTTGGACATCACTTCATTTTTTTCTCCTACTTGTCCCTCCATTTGATCTGGAATGGATGGGCCATTGATTGGGCACACATATGATTCATTACATATTTTTATTTGTTTTCTTATAATTATTTTTTAAATGAAATTAAGAATCTAACTTTCTGTGTTTTTTCTATTTCATGAAATTCCCACAATGATGGAAAAAATATGTTTTAAGTTATATATAAGTTTTTGGTCTAAATATGTTGAAACAAAGGTTTATTTTGATAAAATATTGAAACTTTTCAATTAAAAATTTTAATATTTAAAATCTTCAACGTGTTATAATTGGTACTGAACTTTGGCATTCAACTTTACTTAATATAATTTTTTTAAAAAAAAATACTATTATCTATTTAATACAGTTAGAGTATTTTATTGATTATTGAAAATTTTAATATCAAAATAAACAGTCAAAACTTTGAGAATTAAAACCATCTAGATAAATTAATTATCTTTTTTTAAAAATAATTGCTTTTACTCTAATTTTATTAATGGACTCTACCATTTGAAACGACAAAAACATTATCAGAAGTCCATTCATTTCCTTTCCCTAAAACAAAACATCTTATTTCCTAAGACTGAAAAGTTCTCCGTTGATTTAAAAATCTCATTTCCTATCTTCCCCTCTTAACTCTTTTTTCTTTTTTCGTTTCTGCTTCCTGCAGTTGGTGTTCAACCAAACAACCCCCTAAAATCGATTTCATTTTCACATTCTAGGGCAACTCTGAAGAAACCACACCCTGACGATCTTTCTCCACCCTTCCTCTGCAAAATTCGGCACCCCATTAAGAAGATAAGTGTTTCTTTCTCCCCTTAAACCTTCTGTGGCCAAAAGATGAGCCACTTGATTCCCCTATCTTGATGTATGCGTGAAAACACAGCTTTTAATTTTTTTTCCTCAAAGAATTTAGATCTGAGATATACACACTGAACTATTGACATAAATTAGTAGAGAGTTATTTCTCACTTAATATTAAAAAAAATGTTGTTCATTTTATTTTTTTAAAAATAAAATTTCTCTTTTTTATTAAAAAATGAGATATTCAATTTATTTATTTTAAATTTTATTTAATTTATCCAAATAATATAAGATATTATATAATTAAATTAAAATCATAAAATAGGTGATTTTTGAAGTTTTAAAATTTATAATTAATAAATAATATAATTGTATAGGAATGTATTATTATAATAACTCATATCAATTAAATTAAAAATAAGATACAATTTTTATTATTATCCATCAACTCTAAATCCTTAAGTGTCAAATAACGCATATTTAACCACACTAAAATACATATATTCGTAATTATTATGACAACGATAAAATTAATTAAACTAAAACTCATCCCACAAAATATTATTTATTTAAATTATATTAAACTGTAATTGAGAGAAGCGTGCATTTTACATACAGCATGGTCTTTCGAATGGTTTTATAGTGAAATGGATTCCTTTCTTTGTGTGCGTGAATTGTGGGGATTTCCAAGTCCATCTCAAGAATTCCAGAACTTTCTTTTCACGCTTGCCCATGCTTGATTCGCCTAAAAGCATTTTGAATGGTTAAAAGAATTTGATAACTCAATTATTAATAATTTTATTTTTAATTATTTAATTGTAAAATAATTATAAAATAATCATTAAATTATTAATAAATTTATTTCTTGATCATATGATGATAGAAAATTATAAAATAATCATTTAATTATTTAATTTTATCTTGTTTGGTCATTAGAGCGGTAGCAACTTTTAAAATTACATAATAGTAACTTTAACACTCAACATTTAAACATTATTTCAATTTAATATTAATTTTGAAAAAATCTAACCCTTAATATTTATATATTGTAGAATTTAGTCTTTTTGTATTTTTTTTAGGCCCTCACACCTAAAAAGTTAAAAATAAATAAATTTATCAACTAAATTTGATTAAAAAATATAAAAAAATAAAAAAACTCTAAAATCCAAAATAATAATTTTCATTTTCATTCATTCTTTTAAAATTAACTCTTAATGTCAAAAAAAACTAAAAAAAATCAAGTTAGACAATATGTAATTGTTAATGATTATTATTTTAAAAATCAAAATTAAATTGACATAATTTATTCATGTTGAAGGTTAAAATTGCTTTTGTACCAATTTTAAAAGCTAACATCGTTAATCTGGTGACTAAAAAAGACAAAATTAAATAGTTGAGTTACCATTTTGTAACTTTTCATAATTGAGTGAAAAGAAAAAAAAATTTACTAATAATTGCATAACTATTTTATAACTTTTTATAATTGAACAACTAAAAAAATATTAATAATTAAGTGACTACTAACATAATTTATCTTAAAATTTTTGATAATTTGATAATGATTTTTTTTTAAGCCGTTAAAGGAGTCTTTAGATTGTAGAATAGGGGACGAATATCCCCCGCCTTGCTCCTTTAATAAAATAATGTCAAGTTTTTTTTTGAAAAAATAATTGTAAAGCATTTTTTTATATTTTTTTTACCTAACTCATTTTTCATATTAGATAGTAATTGTAAAATAATTAAATAATAATAAATAGAAATTAAATTAAATTATCATAATAAATTTTAATTATACAACTTAAAATTAGAAATAGTATACAAATTTAGTACGTTGAGTTTTGACAAGATTTTTCAATTAAATCTTAAATATTAAACTAAATAGTTAATGGGCGTACAGTAGATATACCAAGTTATCGCTGCAAACTCCGAGATATTATTTCAGCTAGGGATGAACAAAAATCTAGAACTCTGATTCAAAATTATCTTGATTAATTATTTTATATCGATTGTATTTATTTATATATTATTACAAAATAAATATAATAAGTATCATATCTATACTCTATTCTTCTATAAAATCATTGAGTTTGGGAGAATTTTTTGAACTAATCATAATATTTTTATTTTTTTATTATAATATTAAATTAATATTATAAAAAATAATTTTAATATATTGTTAACTATTATTATATGATAATAATGAAACTAATATTAATTATTTACCACTAATTGAATTTCAGTTCAATTAGTATTAGCATTGTTGTTAGTATAAGACAACGTAAGTTCGAATGTGCTGAAATACTTTTATCATTATATAAAGAATATTAATTATTAATTAATCTTTTTTAGTTTTAGCATTGCATTTGAACAAACAATAATATTAATCAAACAAATTGTTTAATTAAACTTTTTTTTATAAAATAAAGAGGATTTAAAAGAACTTTGACATAACCAAAATTAAAAACATGGATATGATTATAGGATAGCGTTGTATCTCATTGCAACATGCCCACCGTGACATAAACAAATCTATGTTCCTACCAATCTTCTCATCTTGGCCATAAAGTCAGTGCACTTATTACGATTCCATTGTATGTGTGAAAACCTTAGCTGCCATCCTCCATTACAGAGAGATTGAATGTTAGCAATATGAGTGCCATCGGTTTGTCCCTGGCTATTGAGTTTAACTAGTAGAGAGCACTGTAACTTTCAATCTTGATTGAGTAATCGTTTTTCAAAGTTACAATTTTGCTTTACCATGGTTTCACGTTTACAGCTACAAAAAGGTGGTTATACCCTTTTCATTTTCCAGTCAAATCGATGACAAAAAAGATTTCGATATCTCAAGTTTTAAAAGAAAAATCATGTGAATTTCTATATTGACATATGTTGAGGTTGATTAATAGTTTTTGAAAGTATCCAATAAGTACTTCTATTTTAAAGATGGTTTCAAATTAATCTTTACACTTTAAAACCCATTAATTTAATTTATGTACTAGTAAATAAAATTAAATAAAACCAAATTGTAAAAAAGTCAAATTTTATTATTAAAAAATATTATTTTTTTATAAGTTTTGTTTATTTATCTAATAAAGCAATAAAATTGCCAAAAAAAAAAACATCTAGTACAATGCTTGTTACAAAGAAGTGAAATTTTGTAATTAGTACCCAAGTTTACCAACTTCTTAGTTGAATATTTACATTATTAATTAGAAGGTAAGTATAGATTGCATTTTGTCCCTTCTACTCAAAAAATAGGCAAATTAGCCCCTATCCATTAGATCAAAGAGCAAACTGGTCTTCCAATTAAAAATTTTATCTATTTTTACTATTAAAAGCTTGTCATTGTACATTAACATGAGGTACACGTGGCACATCACGTGTACTATTTGGTTATTCCGTCAGCCACGTCAGTTTTTAACAATATAAATAGATGAAATTTTTAATAGAAATAACTGATTTGCTCTATGATTTAATGTATAGGGACTAATTTGCTTATTTTTTAATAGAGGGGGAAAAATGCGGTTTGACTCTTAATACCGAGACCTTCATGGTACTTTTACCAAGATGTAAACAATAAGAGCCTTACCCTTGAGTCTCGTGCAAAGCCGTTGAAGTTCTTGTTGCCATTCCATAACATCTCTCTAAATATTACATTGTCCCAAAACACTGCCTTATACCGATTTAGCAAACACACAAACAACAAATAGATGATCCTTTGTTTCATGGTTTCCTTGGCATAGTAGACAATGACCCTCTATGCTCATCTCTCTTTAATAAGCCTGTCATTTGTGGAAAATTTATTCACAATAGCCATCAAAGCTAGAAAATAGATTGTTCTGGTATAAGAAGTAGATACCAAACAACCTTATGCCACATAACTTTTTCTACACTCTTTTCGAATTTCATTTTAAAATGCAGTAACAGTTAACTAGTTGTCCCTTACTCCCAAACTAGATAACATGGGTGCAACTTCTCGGCCAATGTCTCTAGAGCGTTCTTGGCTACCAAAGGATGCAGGGGACGTGAAACCAGTTGGATTGATTGATGTTATGAGTGGGATTGAGAAGATGAATTATCGGATTCCACTGTCAGTTTGGTTTTTCCTTTTCCGAATCTTATTAAGATTTTTCAACATTGTACTCGGGCACATATGTATGGTTGATATGTAGGCTTGGACCCTTTGGAACTGAAGTCGCTAGGGTGCTTAGCAGTGGCCTTGTTCCTGGTTCGTCCATGTTTATAATCTTTCTCTGTTGATCAATTTTGATTTTATTGCTCTAAAAAAGAAAACAATATATTGTGATGTGATCCAAATGCATCTGTATAATTGCTTAAAGTAATATATTGAGTTCTTAATGAAAATTATGCCGAGTGTGTCTATTTTCCTGGTTTACAGGTTTATTGGTTTTGATTGGTGGTGATCCTGGCGTCGGAAAGAGTACCCTACTGTTGCAGGTAGAAGTTTGCAGCATTTAAGAGCCAATGTTCGTGCTTTTTTCTGTTATCTTGTTCTGGAAATTTTTCTTTTTGAAAAAGGAAACTCTTCTGTCGTTAACTCATATGATCTGCTCATACGTTTGTTGGAAATGGCCGTCTTATTATAATATTGAGTTCACGTCTTACTTGAAAGATGGCGGTACTAATTGCTGACGGGCATGACTCAGATCGACATGCTTCTGTTGTATGTGTCTCTGACGAAGAGTTTAGTTTCTCTGATGTGTCATATTGGTCTGTCAGCAGCATCATGCTTTACAAGCTTAATAGGTTATAATTTGCACATACTGAAAAGTCAGAAACCTGAGTAGTTAGTACTAATAATAATTGTGCCTCTTTTACCATGAATACGCAGCACTAATTTGAGTTAAATCAATTTCTGGCTTCAACGTGGTACAGTGTTGAACAAATTAGTAGCAGAACCAAATGCATGAAGATTTGAGCAAACAGACTATATCTATACACTGGTACTGATATCAAGGTAAATGGACTTCTTGGATCCTGTGTAGGCATTGTGTTTATCTAGCTCAACCATTTTTATGCATGTGAATGGAATCTGAGCAAGCGGAGCTAACATGATTATCCCTCCAAGTTCTATTAGGTTCACCTGTAACATTTTGTCCTTGTTGTCTTTTTGATATTGTACTTGTATTTTTGTAGCTTTATTCCTTTAGATATCTTATACCATATGTTGTGATTTCTAAGTTGAGGTAGTTAAATGTTCATTTATCAATTGTAATCACAATGTTCAGGTTTTGGTTTATTGATGCGGAATTTTATCTAGATGCTAATCTTAATTCTAAGAGTAGCTGTATAAGTATCAGCAAATTCTACTCTCCTATTGAAGTAGGAGTGACCCTTATTATTATTATTTTTAAATATTACTCAACAATGAATCTTAATGGTTTAAGAGTTATTTGCTTTATTATCTTACGCTGTTTCTTCTCCTATACTGAACTAAGAACTCTTGAATTAGGAAGCGATTATCTGTGTGCGTTTTACATTTCCTGTTAGCTCTAGATTTGAGTATTCTACTTTTACTAGGCTATGATTCTTTGACAAGGAAGCTGGCATAAAGATCCAAGCCAAAGTAAGAGTTACTATTTACTGTTTCTTCTCTCTGGTTCAGTGTCTGCCTCTTCTGTCTCAAAGGTGGGGGCTACTATCCCTTCATCCTTAGCATGTGGTTCTTTTAGTGTTCTTTTTTTTTTTTTTTCTTCTTGTTGTTGTTGGCCAAAAACACTTTCGTTCATTTCATAACAGAAAACAACAGTCGACAAAATCAACCACAACCAATGATGTCCAAGCATTAGACAGAAACGAGAATAAGAGCTGCGAAACTGGGATTATACAGAAAGATGCTAAAATTTGTTGTATTGCTTTATTAGGTACGGAGGATGGACAAAAGAGTCAGTACAGCTGCGAAACTGGGATATAAGGACTGTATTGTGCCAATGTCAGCTGGGCAACTCTTGATTTCGGGGAACTGGTGATTATTGGCTGCAATCATCAATAAATAGTGAAAAACACAGGAACATCATTGGTCTGAAAAAAACATGCATCATATCATCATCATCTGTATGTTCAATTGTGAAGTTTTTGTTGTATATGACTATATGGTCCTTCAAGAACAGAAAGGATGAAGGCCCTTTTTCTTTATCTAACTGTGGATTGTGTAGTATACATAAAATGGCTCTTGTTATGTTTCCCATCCGCTATTTCTTTGTTTGAATATCGTTTCTTTAAGATGACAGCATGAATTAACCGACTAAACCTAAAGATTAGGTCTTCAATTTTCAATTTAATATTTTTGCGTTTAGGCTTTTATGTACCAACACACCACTTTGATTAAAAGGTAAAACAAGAAGCTGTTCTCTGTTGTTGACTGGCCACCCACTTTAATTAAGTGGTTTACTTTTTGCTTTGACCTTAACTACATATTCGAGGTCTTGGATCCTTTTCTTGTAACAGTTAGATATCACCCTGAACGGAACACTCTTGTAATTAAGTTGCCTCAAAGTTTCCAAATTATATATTATTTCTCGTAACAGTAGACGACTCCTGCTATCACTCCAAATCATACATAGTTTTTGAACAGCCTTTGCTTATGTTGAAAGGGTTAGATAATAATAATCACCTCAACCATTTTTATTATAAAAAATTTATAATAATTTTATATTGAAAATGTTAGTTTTTTAATTTATTATTGATAAATAAAACAGTATATTAGTTGACATATTTGAAAAAAAAAATCAACGAAACATGTTTAGTTTGTAAGATTGAAAAAAAATTCCAATTCCTTTTCCTTTTCTTTATTTAGGAATAAAAAATAAAATTGCAAATGCCTGAATTTTGTAGTCAAATGCTTTTTTTTTAATATTGAATTATTAAAATAATTAATTAAATTAAAAATTAATTTTAAAATATATTTTCCTTACCACGTGTTGCATTGTAGTAAAGTATGAAGTTTAAGTAATAGACTCGTGCCAACCACGAATTAATTGAAAATAACTTATAAAAGTGGTGGTACATAATTTAATTTATAACTTCCACACATATTCGATGAAGATGGTTTAAATATTTAGTAAATATTGTAGCCTTTGTTAGTGACGATGGTCAATATCTTATTTTGGGTTTTCAATTTTTAATTTTATACTTTTTATGTTCAAATTCATGAACTTAGTATATTTTTCTCTTTTTTTAAATATATATTACAATTTCTAGCATACGAATTTCGCAGCTATTATGATTAGGCAATGACCACAAACAGAAACCAACAGTTGATAATGACATTTTGCAATGAAAATTTTAATAATATAAGTAAATGTTATATTATCCTTGTGAAATTATTTAGACTAAAGGGTGTTTGGTAAGTAGGGTTTTAAATTATTTTTAGTTAATTTTGGTATAAATGAAGAATTGGATAGTCAAACCTCTAGTTGTAGTGTTTGATGAATGAATGTTTGTAAGAACTTGTTAAGCTAAAACCTCCAAAACAAAAAACATTAAAATGTGCAACTTTTTTCACAATTGATTAGGAATTAGGTATGTGGAATGTCATATCTGACCATACTTGCTTAAAAATTACTCTTTTTGTCACATGTATCTATTTCTTTAATGTTTATGTACTCTTAATTTATTTTCAATTTACTTGTGTAAACTAACTTTTTATACAACTTTATATTAATTGAAATATGGTACTTGACAAATTTATTGAGAGTGTTGTAATACCCTGAAATTTTTTTACAGTAAGATATTATCCTTGATATAGTAAAATGAGGAAATAAAGTGACAAAAAGGGAAATTTTGAGTTATGTTAATATTGAGAAGTATATTATGATATAATAATTCAAGAAAGGACTAAATTGTAAAAGTGAGAAAAGTTTTGTTGCATAAGAGTAAATATTCATAATTTGAGGGGTTAAAGTGTAAATATGAAAAAGTTGAAGGACCAATAGTGTAAATAATTTAAGAGTGGAATGATCTAGAAACTAAGGAAAATGGATGAATTAGGACCAATTTGAATAGATGAAGAACTATGAGGGACTAAATTGCAATTTTACCAAATTAAATGATGACTCAAGGATGGAATTTTAAAAGATAATGAAGGGCAAAATGGTCAATTGGAAGAGAGAGAAATCTAGAAAGTAATAATGATGCTAGAGATATTTTGATATTTTATAATTATTTAATTATATAAATATTATTTTATTAATACTTTAATAAGATATTTTATTATTATTTTATTAGTATATAAAGAAAGAAAGATGAGAAATTCTCATCCATATTTTCTCATGCACTAACGTGAGAGAAAGAGAGGAAGAAAGAAAATTTTGCTTTCTTTACAATTTGGTCCTTTTACCAAAAATTCACCATTTTCACCCAAAAATCAAATGAATTTCCATAGCTACCAAGAGACAAAAATGTTAAGGAGAGCATGGGGAGTTAGAATATCAAGTTGGATTCAAGAAATAGAAGCTGGAGGAGAGAGAAAATCAAGTTAAAGATTAGTATCAATAGAACAAGGTAAGTATATCAAGATTTCAATATGTTTTTAAGTTTGTTATTATTGACCAAGCATGGAAATAATGTTATAGTAGAGTTTTCTTACATAAGGTCCTATGTTTTTGATATGTTAGTGAAGAGAAAATAAGAGAAAGTGATGAGAAATGGTGTAGAAAAAGAAAATAAGGGTGTTATAATATGGTAATTAATAGCTTGCACAAAAACAGTTTGGACAGCAGCAGTAGACTAACTTTGAAAAATCACCATAAATTGTAGAAATCAAATTAGAAGATGAAAAAAATATGGAATTAAATCTTATTGAGTATAGTTTCTCATAGAATAAATAGTGTAAGCAATGGATTTGTAAATTTTTAGATATAATGAATTTTGTGAGACAAGGTCAGAATGAATTCCGGTTCCCCTGTTCTGACTTTGAAAAATCATAAAAAATTAAATAAAAATAATTATGGGCTTAAATTTATATTTATAAAATCCTGAATGAGTCTATTTTTAATATAAACAAACAAGAACATCATTTGAATCCTGTATGAGGAGATAATTAATTTTTGGTGAAGAGGGGTCAGAACTATCAGACAGCAGAACAGGGGTAACTTTAAAGAATAACTGTACTTATTGGCTTAACCAAAAATTATTAAATTTTTATGGTAAGAATATATATGATTCTATATTTAGGGAAAATTATCGGATATTAATTTGGAGTTCTATAGATCCAGATATAAATAATTTAGTGACTATGATACAAATAGACAGTTTGAATATTCATAAAAGTAAATAATAAAAATTATGGATAATGTTACTTACAAGTGTGTTATCTACATTAAGGATGTGGAATGGAGAGGAGGAGGAGGAAAAATATGTATGAATATTCATCTAGCATGGCTAATTTGCATATTTTAGGTTCAGGGACTAAATTGAATAAAAGTAAAACTTTATGGGCAATTTTGTAAACATGTCAGAAATGACCAAATTGCATGAAATGGATTATTTTATTATTTAAATTACAAAATTAAATGAAATTATTAATTTAGTTCAAGATCGGGGGAAAACATGTTTTAGGGATTAAATTGAAAAGTGTTGAAATTATGAAAAATTCTGATGTTTTATAGAATTCATGGATTGTTATCAATATATATCAGAATAATACCTGGAAATAATGATTAAATTGCAAGAATTTTATTTTCCTGACCCTAAGGATGAAATCGTCATTAATTAAAAGTTTAAGGGCAAAATGGTAATTTTGCCTAGAGCATTAATTAAATGCATTAGAATATGAAATGAATGAAAATGATGATCAAATTTATTTATAAAGATCCAGACGACTCAAATATGAAACTTGATCGTGGAAAAGAAAAGATACCAGATTAATGAAATTATAAACACAAACAAGCAATGAGGTAAGTTCGTTGTAACACCCCTAACCCGTCTCCGTCGCCGAATCAGGGTTACGAGGCATTACGAAACCAAGCTCACATAAACATAACTTTAATATCTAATTCCAAATGCAAGTCCAATTCATGAACATATATAATCAAATTCAAGCATGGAAGTTAAACTCTTTTCGCATTGCTATTTACACAATAGGATTCAAAATTATCCAAAACATTATCAAGCCTATACATGCCATAAGATCGAGTTCAAATATTTAACAAAATACCAAAAGAAGTCGATAGTGTGATGGACTGTGCTGATGATCCCCGAGCTCGTAACGCGTCTCCAAATCTATAAAAACGAATGAACGAAAGCAAACGAAGTAAGCTTTTATAGCTTAGTAAGTCTCCAGCATAACTAAATGTATAATTATAAACACATAATTATTATAACCTTTTTAATCTATTCTACTGAAATTTCAACTAACACAACCAACTAACATTCATACATTATTCTACTCAGACCATTTCATTTATAGTCAGATATGTATACCTGTCGGATGAATTCAGTTTAATATATATATTATACAAAACAACATTACAATTGAATGTATACCACCGAGCATATATATACATATTATATACATATCAAACCGATTGTATATGTACACTCATGGTAAGTTCTAAATCAATTCAAATCTAACACAAATATATATACATCAATCACATCTTATATTTGTTTGTATATAAATATACTCATTACGAATTTATACCTGAATACCTAGGTAACACATACATTCGAAATACACATATATATATATATCTCAAATGCATACATGATTAATTATCAAACACATAGGCTCAACATATATATGTTTAACTACCACATATCACCATATGCATTTATAAATTCAGCAATCACATATATCTAATGTACATATGTATTCATCGATTTCATATAATCACAAATCATAGATATATCCATTGTATATTCTAACACAATTTAAACAGATTCACCGGCATTTTACCTGCTAGGCTTAAAGCCTGATTCAGTACACCGGCACTTAGCCTGCTAGACATATAGTCTGAAATGTATCACCGGCATTAAGCCTGCTAGACATATAGTCTGAAATGTATCACCGGCATTAAGCCTGCTAGACTTAAAGTCTGAAATGTATCACCGGCATTAAGCCTGCTAGACTTAAAGTCTGAATTACTTCACCGGCATTAAGCCTGCTAGACGTAACGTCTGTATTACATTCAATCACTTTATAATAATTCAAACTAACAATTTCATATCTTCACTACCATTCAAAAACTTTTACGTGAATATACATACAAAATCGAAACTTTCACATACATATATAATTCCATACCAAATTTCGATTCAAGAATTTATACATGTGCATTTATACATATTCGAATCTACCATATGAATGTATAATTTCATACTCAATTTCAAAACAAAAACTTGTACATATATAAATGCACAATCAATCCTCGCATACTTATATAATGACATAACTAAATTCAATACACAACACATACATGTATATTTGCATGCTTATTCGACTTTATATATATATATACATACGTATATAATCATTCAAACCATATATATATACCTATATCTTATACATACCTTTGATTAATCCAATAATTTATACAAGATCATACTTGTATATTCGAACATGTTATATACAATATCTATAGTCCAAAGTTTATTCAACTATTATACTTTAAATTATAGCTCAATCATAAGATAAAATTAGTATGCATGTATAAATATTAACTTAATAACTTTTAGTTGCTAATAGACTTACCTCGGATATCAGCAAACACGATCGACTATTCGATTACCTTCGATTTCCCCCGATCCAAATTCGTTTTCTTCGTTCCTTGATCTAAACATAGTCAAATTTAACCCTTTTATTCATCAAATCATTCAATTTTATCCAAAAACACTTAAATGGGCAAATTACCATTTTGCCCCAGACATTTTACACTTTTTGCAATTTAGTCTCTATTGCATAAAACACAAAATACACAAAATCTCACAACACTATAGTTAGGCCGAATCTTCCTTGTATTCATAAAAGTCCATACATTTCATTTATTTCACATTTTAGTCCCTCAAAAATTTATTTTCACAATCTAGCCCTAAATACTCAAATTCATCAAAAATCCCATGACAAAACATGTTAATCTAAGACATATCTTTCATTATTCATCATCAAACATCACAAAACACAAACATTCATCAATGGCATAACTCAAGATATTCATCAAAATCAGAAATTCAAGCATGGGTCAGGTAGTATTCAAAGCAACGATCTCAAAAACGTAAAAATCATCAAAAACCGAAACCAAACATACCTTAAATCAAGCATCAAAGATGGCCGAATAGCTTGGTTGTTCTTCTTTTATTTTCTTTTCTTAGTTTCGAATAGATGGTAAGGAAATAAAAGATGATGGTGGTCTTTATTTGTTTAAATTATAATATTATAATATACTATATATTATAACATTTGTAATTAATATAAAAACTATATATATTATACACATAATGCGGCCCACTATTCTTTTTAATGGTTAAATTGCAAAACTAAACCTCCATATTAAAAGAACAACCACTACTCAGCCCCTTTTAAAAATAACCAATAAATTTTTATTTTACGCGATTTAATCCTTTTTATTAATCGGACGCTCAAACGACGAAATTAAATCATGAAATTTTCACACAAGTAAATTCACACATAAAAATTATAGAAAATAATATTAAAATATTTTTAGGACTCGGATTTGTGGTCCCGAAACCACTATTCCGATTAGGGTCAAAATCGGGTTGTTACAACTCTCCCCCTCTTTAGGGATTTTCGTCCCCGAAAATTCTTACCGTTGAATAGGTTTGGATAACGCTCTTTCATCGTATCTTCTGACTCCCAAGTTGCTTATTCAACTCCGTGTTTATGCCACAATACTTTAACTAACAGAATTTTCTTGTTTCGTAATTCTTTGATCTCATGAGCCAGAATGCTAATCGGTTCTTCTTCATATGACATATCTGAGTTAATTTCAATCTCCGTCGGACTAATCACATGTGAAGGATCAGATCGGTATCTACGGAGCATCGAAACATGGAATACATTATGAATCTTTTCTAACTTCGGCGGTAACATCAATCTATAAGCAACCGGTCCAACACGCTCTATAATCTCATACGGTCCAATGAATCTCGGACTCCATTTGCCTTTACGACCGAATCTTTGTATTTTCTTCCATGGTGAGACTTTCAAAAACACTTTATCCCCGATCTGAAATTCTATATCCTTTCTTTTCAAATCCGCATAAGATTTTTGACGATCCGATGCTGATTTCAGACTATCCCGAATCACTTTCACTTTCTGTTCAGTCTCTTTAATCAAATCAACCCTGTGTATCTTATTATCACTGAGCTCGGTCCAATACAATGGTGTACGACATTTACGACCGTACAAAGCTTCGTAAGGTGCCATTTTGATACTAGATTGAAAGCTATTGTTATAAGCAAATTCAATCAAAGGTAAGTATCGTTCCCACGTACCTTCAAACTCGAGAATGCAACATCTCAACATATCCTCAAGTATCTGAATGATTCGTTCGGATTGACTATCTGTCTGCGGATGGAAAGCTATGCTAAAATGTAGTTTCGTACCTAAAGTATCTTGTAGTTTCTTCCAAAATCGTGATGTGAATCTCGGGTCTCTGTCTAAAACAATAGAAATAGGCACACCATGCAATCTCACAATTTGAGAAACATACAATTCAGCAAGTTTATCGAGTGGGAAATCTGTGCGAATCGGAATAAAGTGTGCCGATTTTGTCAACCTATCAACAATAACCCAGATTGCATCTTTCTTGCTCGGTGTCAACGGTAAACCGGATACAAAATCCATCGTGACTCGGTCCCATTTCCATTCAGGTATCATGATTGGCTGAAGCAATCCAGATGGTACCTGATGCTCGGCTTTTACTTGCTGACATATTAAACATTTCGAAACAAAGTCAGAAATGTCTCGTTCATACCATGTCACCAATAATGCTGTTTCAGACCATTATACATTTTCGTGCTACCCGAATGAACAGAAAATCTACTATTATGGGCTTCATTCAAAATCATCTGAATTAACTCTGGATTTTTCGGAACACATAATCAGTTTCTGAATCTCAAACACTTCTCAGCATCAACTAGAAACTCTGAATTAACATTTAAGTCACACTGAGCTCGTTTTGCAATTAAATCATCATCGACTTTCTGAGCTTCACAAATTTGTTGAACAAATAACAGTTTTGCTTTCAACTCAGCTACTATCGCACCATCATCAGACATAGCCATATGCGCGTTCATTGCACGCAAAGCAAATAGTGATTTTCGACTTAGGGCATCAGCAACAACATTAGCCTTTCCCGGATGATAGTCAATCACAAGCTCGTAATCTTTTAGCAATTCTAACCATCGACGCTGTCTCAAATTCAAATCTTTCTGAGCCATCAAATATTTCAGGCTTTTGTGATCGGAATAAACATGACATTTTTCTCCAAACAGATAGTGGCGCCATATTTTCAACGCAAATACAATAGCGGCCAATTCCAGATCGTGAGTCGGGTAATTCTTTTCATGCGGCTTTAACTGTCTCGAGGCATAGGCTACAACTTTGCCTTCCTGCATCAAAACACAGCCCAAACCATTTAAGGATGCATCACCATAAATAACAAACTCTTTACCCGATTATGGCTGAACTAAGACTGGAGCTTCGGTCAAAAGAACTTTCAATTGATCAAAACTTTTCTGACCACTCGAACTTAACATCTTTTTGTAGTAACTTTGTCATCAGGGTCGCAATCACAAAGAACCTTTTCACGAACCGTCTATAATAACCAGCGAGCCCCAGAAAGCTTCAAACTTCCGAAACATTCCTCGGAGGTTTCCAATCAAGTATAGCTGAAATTTTACTCGGATCAACCCAAATACCCGATGCTGATACAACATGGCCCAGAAAACTGACTTCACGTAACCAGAACTCACATTTACTAAACTTTGCATACAACTGCTTATCTCGCAAAGTTTGTAACACAAGTCTCAGATGTTTGGCATGCTCATTTTCGTCACGAGAGTATATCAAAATGTCATCAATAAATACTACCACAAACCGATCCAGATACTTTCTAAAGATTCGATTCATCAAATCCATGAAAATAGCAGGTGCAATAGTAAGTCCGAAAGGCATAACAAGAAACTCATAATGTCTGTACCTCGTTCGGAAAGCAGTCTTTGGCACATCAGAGTCTTTAACTCGCAACTGATAGTAGCCTGATCTCAGATCTATCTTTGAAAACACAGTAGCCCCTTTCAACTGATCGAACAAATCATCAATCTGTGGTAACAGATACTTATTATTTATAGTCACCTTATTGAGTTACCGGTAATCAATGCACATTCTCATCGTTCCGTCTTTCTTTCTCACAAATAGAACTGGTGCACCCCAAGGAGAGAAACTCGGTCGTGCAAAACCTTTATCAGTCAACTCTTGCAACTGTACTTTCAATTCTTTTAATTCGGCCGGTGCCATACGGTACGGAGCTATCGAGATTGGAGTCGTCCCTGGTACTAACTCAATACCAAACTCTACTTCTCGAATAGGTGGCAAACCCGGTAATTCTTCAGGAAACACGTCTGAATACTCACACACTACTGGCACAGATTCAATCTTCTTTTCGGTCACTTTGCTATCAAGAACAAATGCAAGGTAAGCTTCACAACCTTTTCTCATATACTTCTGAGCCAACATCGAGGATATTATTGCTGGTAAACCATTCAGGTCATTAGATTCAATGCGAATAATCTCATCATTCTGACACCGTAGATCAATAGTTTTCCGTTTGCAGTTTACTATAGCATCATGCAGAGTTAACCAATCCATACCCAGAATTATATCAAACTCGTCGAATGGTAACAACACCAAATCAGCTGGAAAACATAAATCTCGAATCATCAACGGAAAATTCTTACACACTTTGTCAACCAACACACACCGACCCAGGGGGTTTGATACTTTAATTACAAACTCAGTAGACTTAACAGGTAGAGTCTTATTGAATACTAAGGTCTCACACACATAAGAATGAGTCAAACCAGGATCAATCAACGCAATAACATTAGTATCATAAAGAGTGAAAGTACCAGTAATAACATCTGGAGAAGAAGCCTCCTCTCGAGCTCGGATAGCATATGCTCTGACAGGTGCATGAGCCTCAGATCGAACTGCTGTGTCCTTTGTTCCTCTCTGACTACCACTTACATTACTCAAATGCCTTGGCGGTCTACCCCGTACTGACACATTACTCGGTCTGGTATTTTGCACAGTATTTTGATCAGCTACCATCAGACACTCTCGAATGAAATGATCCTTTGAACCACACTTGAAGCAAGACCGATCATGAAATCTACAATCTCCAGGATGCCATTTCCCACAATGCTTGCACTCTGATCTATTTTGTCAAACACTACCAACGCTAGCAACTGAAGTAGCTCGTGAACTCACAGGGGGTCGATCTCGATCATACTTAAGAAACCCTACAGTAACTTTAGATCGACTATGATCCTCTCTGGATTTCCTTGAGGTCGACTGGAAGGATTTACTAAATGATCTTTTATGAGAATCTCGAGCTTCATAGTCAGCTTTCCTTTTCTCTTTCCCGAGCTCCTCAGCTTTACAAGCTCGCTCAACAAGTACTACGAACTCTTTTATCTCAAGTATACCAACTAACAGTTTAATTTATTCATTCAGCCATCTTCAAATCTTTTACACATGATAGCTTCAGTCGAAACACACTTTCGAGCATATCTACTGAGTCTCACAAATTTCTGCTCATATTCTGTCACTGTCATACGACCCTGTTTCAATTCAAGAAATTCCTTACGTTTCTGATCAATGAATCTCTGGCTGATGTATTTCTTACAGAACTCAGTCTGAAAGAATTCCCAGGTCACTCGCTTTTTCGGAACTACTGATACTAGTGTATTCCACCAGTGATATGCAGTGTCCCGTAGCAAGGATATGGCACATTTCAAGCACTCATCAGGGGTGCAAGATAACTCATCAAACACTCGAATGGTATTATCAAGCCAGAATTCAGCTCGCTCAGCATCATCATCATCGGTAGCTCTGAACTCTTCGGCCCCGTGTTTTCGAATTTTATCAACAGGAGGCTTAAGTAATCTCATTGGATCACTTACTTGAGGTGTAATAGGAACCGAAGATAGATTAGTCGGGGTGGAGGTTGTTGTGCAACCGGATTAGTTCGGACATATTGAGTAAACCAGTCATTCATCATTTGGTAGAAGGCTTGTTTAGCCTCTCCTTCCTGGTTACTCGAGATCGGTTGAGAATCTACAGGCTCTGTCCCTTGTGCGGGAGCAGGCGCTATACTCTCAATGTCATTAGCTACGGCTCGATCGGGATCCATTACTATACGAAACATATTTTTAGATATCAGCAATCATCACACTATCTCGGTATAAAAATTATGGCATGTATAGCTAGACTCATACACACTACGTTAGTCCAAGAATCGACTAAACCGTAGCTCTGATACCAATAAAATGTAACACCCCTAACCCGTCTCCGTCGCCGATCAGGGTTACGAGGCATTACGAAACCAAGCTCACATAAACATAACTTTAATATCTAATTCCAAATGCAAGTCCAATTCATGAACATATATAATCAAATTCAAGCATGGAAGTTAAACTCTTTTCGCATTGCTATTTACACAATAGGATTCAAAATTATCCAAAACATTATCAAGCCTATACATGCCATAAGATCGAGTTCAAATATTTAACAAAATACCAAAAGAAGTCGATAGTGTGATGGACTGTGCTGATGATCCCCGAGCTCGTAACGCGTCTCCAAATCTATAAAAACGAATGAACGAAAGCAAACGAAGTAAGCTTTTATAGCTTAGTAAGTCTCCAGCATAACTAAATGTATAATTATAAACACATAATTATTATAACCTTTTTAATCCATTCTACTGAAATTTCAACTAACACAACCAACTAACATTCATACATTATTCTACTCAGACCATTTCATTTATAGTCAGATATGTATACCTGTCGGATGAATTCAGTTTAATATATATATTATACAAAACAACATTACAATTGAATGTATACCACCGAGCATATATATACATATTATATACATATCAAACCGATTGTATATGTACACTCATGGTAAGTTCTAAATCAATTCAAATCTAACACAAATATATATACATCAATCACATCTTATATTTGTTTGTATATAAATATACTCATTACGAATTTATACCTGAATACCTAGGTAACACATACATTCGAAATACACATATATATATATATATATCTCAAATGCATACATGATTAATTATCAAACACATAGGTTCAACATATATATGTTTAACTACCACATATCACCATATGCATTTATAAATTCAGCAATCACATATATCTAATGTACATATGTATTCATCGATTTCATATAATCACAAATCATAGATATATCCATTGTATATTCTAACACAATTTAAACAGATTCACCGGCATTTTGCCTGCTAGGCTTAAAGCCTGATTCAGTACACCGGCACTTAGCCTGCTAGACATATAGTCTGAAATGTATCACCGGCATTAAGCCTGCTAGACATATAGTCTGAAATGTATCACCGGCATTAAGCCTGCTAGACTTAAAGTCTGAAATGTATCACCGGCATTAAGCCTGCTAGACTTAAAGTCTGAATTACTTCACCGGCATTAAGCCTGCTAGACGTAACGTCTGTATTACATTCAATCACTTTATAATAATTCAAACTAACAATTTCATATCTTCACTACCATTCAAAAACTTTTACGTGAATATACATACAAAATCGAAACTTTCACATACATATATAATTCCATACCAAATTTCGATTCAAGAATTTATACATGTGCATTTATACATATTCGAATCTACCATATGAATGTATAATTTCATACTCAATTTCAAAACAAAAACTTGTACATATATAAATGCACAATCAATCCTCGCATACTTATATAATGACATAACTAAATTCAATACACAACACATACATGTATATTTGCATGCTTATTCGACTTTATATATATATACATACTTATATAATCATTCAAACCATATATATATATACCTATATCTTATACATACCTTTGATTAATCCAATAATTTATACAAGATCATACTTGTATATTCGAACATGTTATATACAATATCTATAGTCCAAAGTTTATTCAACTATTATACTTTAAATTATAGCTCAATCATAAGATAAAATTAGTATGCATGTATAAATATTAACTTAATAACTTTTAGTTGCTAATAGACTTACCTCGGATATCAGCAAACACGATCGACTATTCGATTACCTTCGATTTCCCCCGATCCAAATTCGTTTTCTTCGTTCCTTGATCTAAACATAGTCAAATTTAACCCTTTTATTCATCAAATCATTCAATTTTATCCAAAAACACTTAAATGGGCAAATTACCATTTTGCCCCAGACATTTTACACTTTTTGCAATTTAGTCTCTATTGCATAAAACACAAAATACACAAAATCTCACAACACTATAGTTAGGCCGAATCTTCCTTGTATTCATACAAGTCCATACATTTCATTTATTTCACATTTTAGTCCCTCAAAAATTTATTTTCACAATCTAGCCCTAAATACTCAAATTCATCAAAAATCCCATGACAAAACATGTTAATCTAAGACATATCTTTCATTATTCATCATCAAACATCACAAAACACAAACATTCATCAATGGCATAACTCAAGATATTCATCAAAATCAGAAATTCAAGCATGGGTCAGGTAGTATTCAAAGCAACGATCTCAAAAACGTAAAAATCATCAAAAACCGAAACCAAACATACCTTAAATCAAGCATCAAAGATGGCCGAATAGCTTGGTTGTTCTTCTTTTATTTTCTTTTCTTAGTTTCGAATAGATGGTAAGGAAATAAAAGATGATGGTGGTCTTTATTTGTTTAAATTATAATATTATAATATACTATATATTATAACATTTGTAATTAATATAAAAACTATATATATTATACACATAATGCGGCCCACTATTCTTTTTAATGGTTAAATTGCAAAACTAAACCTCCATATTAAAAGAACAACCACTACTCAGCCCCTTTTAAAAATAACCAATAAATTTTTATTTTACGCGATTTAATCCTTTTTATTAATCGGACGCTCAAACGACGAAATTAAATCATGAAATTTTCACACAAGTAAATTCACACATAAAAATTATAGAAAATAATATTAAAATATTTTTAGGACTCGGATTTGTGGTCCCGAAACCACTATTCCGATTAGGGTCAAAATCGGGTTGTTACATTCGTGTAACTTGAATTATATTCTTAAATGCTTGAGATTGTATGTTATTTATGTGAATATGATTTGAATGTTCATTGTATGAAAATTTCTGAAACATTGATAAATTTGATAAAAGGAGAAGAAATCCCAGTTGAATGAAAGGAAAATTCGATGGATCTCTAAAAAGGAATTGACGGTAAAAAGGATCTAGCCCGGACGGGTGATCCTATACTGATATAGCCCTCCCGAAGAATATGTGTAAAACGGATTTAGCCCGGACGGGTAATCCGAATTAGGGTCTGAATTTAGCCTGGACTGGTAATTCAGATCCAAGCTCATTAGAGTAATTGTCGTTGCAGGGGATTTAGCCTGGACTGGTAATCCCCCTGTAAGGATGAGGTTCGCGGGAGTGTGCTCTCTGATATGAAATGTGTAAGACCATGGTTGAAAGATACCATGGCAACCTGTGTGTAAGACCATGGTTGAAAGATACCATGGCAACCTGATATGAAATGTGTAAGACCATGGTTGAAAGATACCATGGCAACCTGATATGAGATTGTGTAAGACCATGGTTGAAAGATACCATGGCAACGTGACATGAAAAGAATAAGACCATGGTTGAAAGATACCATGGCAACATGACAGAAAATGAGTAAGACCATAGTTGAAAGACACTATGGCATCACGTCAAAGATAAATAAGACCGTGGGTGGGAGACGCTATAACATCTGTTGAACACTTGATATTCAGGTAAAATGTATCAGATGACGAATGGTTATATGAAATGGTTGTGTGAAATGTTTACAAGAACTGGTCATATGAAAATATATGTACAAAAGCGTTGTATGAAATAATTATGAAAATGGATAAACGAAATAAGTATAAGTACATGGAATATAATTTATGTTAAGTTTGATATAAGCTATTACTAGAATAAATATACATAAAATATATGGAAATGATGAAGCATAAAATATTGATATAATGAAATGAATGATATATGCTTGTGAAGAAACGGTAAGAGCATGATATGTTTCATGACATGTACATATATGATTATCTTTGATATGTTGATACAAGGAAATTATGTAATTGAGACTATTATTAAACTCAAGTGCGACATGTCGAGAAAATAGATATATCAATGTTGAATTTATATGAGATATGTGCAAGTATACTAACAATGTTGTTGTTTGATGCTTATACAAGTGCCAAACTGTTGATTGAATGGTAATATATTTATTTTATATGATGCATTGAATCGGTAAGTATTTTAATTTTTTTAAGTGATCTGTAAATGGTAGTAATGCTCCGAAACCCTATTCTGGCAGCGGATACGGGTTAGGGGTGTTACAAGTGTGACATAATTATCACTAAGAACACTAAGAATATAGTTTACAATTATATTGATAGACTATTAATATTTATCAATTTCTACAAGGTTAATATTTGCAAGTAATGAACTTAAGAAATTTGTTTATTGAAAATTTCAAAAATATTCACTAATTAATTTTCATAATGGATACTTTAATTCCTTGGTAATAGTATTTTATTTCAGTAATTTCACCCCATAAAGACTAAACTATTATAAACAAATAAATACTTAATAATAAAATGTGTCATATCCTTATTTGTTATTTTACACATATCAACTTTCAACTATAGCTAAATTTTATCAAATACTTTTAAATAAACAGTTAATAGAATCAACTGGTCAAACTAACCACTATAATTATCAATCAATCAATTACCAAACAGGCCTAAATTGATTTCAATATAAAATATTTTAAATTTAGGTTAGTTCGTTCCTATCTTAATTATATGTAATAAATAAAAAATGGTTCTACTTAAATTTAATTATAAAAACACATAGGTATTAATGTACCAAAACCAACATATAAACATTTTCAATATCTTGATAAATTTTAAATAAATAAATCATTTTTTTTGGGATAATTTATTTTTCTTTTAATTATTATTTTTTTAAAATAAAGTTACTTAGAATCAAACTTAAAATTTTATTCCTTGTAATAAGAAATTATTGACTTTACTATTTATGTATAGGTAAAATAACAATGACCTTGCTCACCTAGTAGAAGTTTATTGATTTAGCTTATCAAATCAAAAATTGACTTCACGATTTGACGTTATGTCCCCCCAAATTACTGTTTAATATGATAAGCATCATTCATGCTTCTCTATGAAGAATAACTCTTTGAGAAATTCAATAAAGAAACATATGGAAGAAAACAAAAACTATAATCCATTTTGGGAAAAACACGTTTGTAAACATGATTATGATAATTTCTTTGTCAACTTGTCATGTCCATATGCCATGCGCATTCCATAGTTACCAAATAACTGATTCTAAAAAGTTAAATATGTTTACGAAATAAATATAAATAATACTTATTTAAATTAATTATTATTAAAATTAAGCATTATATAATGAAAGTATATTACTATTTAAAATTAAACCATAATGATTCTAAAAAAATTATGATGAAATTAAAATTAAAATATAATATATATAGATAATTTACACAAAATAAAAATTGAACTTACGGCATCAAAATCTTTAGCCATAGTATTATCAATAATGTCAAGATTTTATTAATTGAAAAAGTAATACATTTTTTTTATTTTTATAAATATATATATTTTGGAAATATAAGGTAAGTTTTTGAAATATTAGTATGTAGACAGTAGAGTTTATACCTTTCATATTTTCTTTGATTACTAATTAAAAGACGCAACACTTCACTTATAACCTTTTTATTCATAATAATTACTAAAACATTATAAATAATATGAAAAATATTTCCAGGACGATTTGAGACTTACATATTTTATATATCTCGTTTTTTGAAAAATTATAGTAAAACATATAATTTTCATGCATTAATGTGAAATACAAAATCATTGACCAACTTAAATATTGAATTCTCACGAATTTATTTTCTGGAAAGAAAAAAGGGTATGGGACACTGCTTATAAGCTAACTGTAGAGTGTATTAATTTACCGACCACGCTTATTGCTATTAGCACATCATATCATCAATGCAACCGACATGAATTAAGGAATAAAAACGCTTTCTGTTTTTTTTACCCGCACAAATAGACTTGCATAAATGTTGAAAGAATTGGTTAGGTTGATGGATTGGAGTGTGTATTTTTAGTTTATTGATGCATAAAGAATTGAGAATAATGTGAATTGATATAGATTAGTTGTGTTTTTTAAAAAAAAATGAATTTAATAATTAGGTTATAATTATATTGGTTATTTATGATATAATGTTTAGAATTATTTATGATTCTTTGTCAATCTATAAATAGAAAGATAATGTATTTTTATTTACTTCAACTAATTTCTTCTTGAATATATATTTACTTAATTATTAAAATTAAGTAAATTATTTGCATTAAGAAAAATACTAAATTGTACTTATACGAACCTGAAAAACGCAATTTAACACTCAGGAATTTGGCATTTATTAAGAGAGATAAAGAAAGAAATACATATTCTTTTTATCCCAAAAACTCTTTTAGCTTATTTGATTCATTGTTGTAGTTGGTTTTTTTATGGAAGAAGAAGGAGAGATGGTCATGGAATTTAATTTTATATTTAAATTGTGAAGGCGTGGAGCCCTATGTACATAGGAAGTTGATAATAAATTCAGCTTTCTAACTAAATATTTGTCAGTCGGCCGAACGAATTAAACGTTGTTTTCTAAGTTCAACAACAACAACAATAATCAATTGGAAGTCAGCTCTATCTTTTTATTTTTTATTTTCAAAAAAGACTCCAATTCTGGACGGCTAACTGTCTATATAAGCAGGGTCTTCGATTCCCCATATAAAGCGCTAAACAGTTGGAAAATCTTTAGGCTTCCTTCAAGTGTCCTGTTAGAACAGTAGCCAATAACTGGTAAGAACTAACAACACTATTTGGCTTGAATTTTAATTTTTTTTCTCCAAACCTTTTTTTTTTCCTTCTTGATTTTTATGCATGATTGTGTCGGTCAGTAGAGGAGCCTCTCTTTTTTTTAAAAAAAAAAATTGGGGGCAAAAGTAAACAATCTTTAATATACAGTAAAAAGGTATTTTTTTTAAAAAGGAGATCTGCTGCCTATTTTGCTTTTTTACTTTATTCTTGTATGTATTTTATATATGAGCATTTCTGGAAAAAAAAAAAGTGCAGATAATTTCACAAGATTAAATTTATAGTTCAAAGATGTTATTTTCATTATTGAATGAATTAAATATTATCCTGTTTTAAGGAAGTCAAATGATGCATGCAATTGTTAAGACCGTTGTTAGCTAAAAGGTAATCATATTATTTACTTAAGCTCTGACGGTAAGAAAAAGTAAAAAAGGAAGCATCTTTCGTGTCAAATTCTTATTCATTTATCCTCTTTTAAAAATTGGGTTGTCTCTAAATAAATTGAAAGGCTTTGACTTCTTTTCAAGTACCATAGATGGATATTAAATGAGGTCAAGGGAGGTAGAATAGTTTACAAACATTATTGAGGACATGTCTTAGAGGACAGGTGGCAGTATTGAAGTCAAAAAGTTTATATGGTTGTGTTCCTATTCCTTTGTTCATGACATAGATTTTATGACTGCCCCAAACATGAAGCAAAATCATAGTTTAATTTAGTTGGTTTACATTCAACGGATTTAACCGATATAAGATTCTCCTTATCTATGAAAAAGTCTATTATCTGAAGCTGCAATTAGAGGTAATTTTCTTGTAGGAATGAACCATATGCAAAATTGTCAAAGATGCTCAGCTAATCAATGAATTTTTTTTATTTTGTTTTGGGTTTTCACTTTATTAAGTTAATGATAATTTGACCATGACAACCCCAGTAAAATCTAATCCTATATTGCTGCTTTACACCTTTTTTCTTTTTCTTGTTTTTGATGAAACAATATCTTCAAGCCTCGTATATGAATATCAAAGGGTGTTTTATCGTTTTTGATAAAAGACTACTACTCCATCCTAGAGCAAATTAATCAAAGCTTGGTTTTCATATGCAAATCCCCGAATTCCTGCTTAATTTTGCGGTGGTGAAACATGTGGCAGGTTTAATTGCAGCAGAAATTTCAATATCCATGGCTCTCCACTCAGCTGCTGCCAAGATCCCAGTGGTAGACCTTTTCAATGAGAATTGTAAGCCTGGAACTGCCTCTTGGGTCTCCAAATGCAACGACGTTCGAGTAGCGCTTGAAGAATACGGCTGCTTCCTTACACCTTATCACCAAGTTCCATCACAGCTCCAGGATCAAGTCTTTAACTCCCTGCAACAACTGTTTGATCTTCCTCTAGAAACCAAGCTTCAAAACACCTCTCACAAACCTTATTTCGGTTACTTTAAACACCCCTCCATTCCTCTCAGTGAAAGCATGGGCATTGATGACCCTACCAGTCTTGACGGAACTCAAAGTTTCACTCATCTCATGTGGCCTAATGGCAACCAAAAATTCTGGTACGTATCGTCTCATCATACATACCTACATATATATAAACATAAATTTGAGAATATTAGTCACAGAAGTTGTTACTATTTTGTTTCAGTCAAAATGTTCATTCGTATGCAAAGCTGGTATCCCAACTGGACCGAATGGTGAAAAAGATGGTGTTTGAAAGCTATGGTGTAGAAAAATACTATGAATCTCACATCGATTCCACCAGTTATCTTCTTCGGCTGATCAAATATAGAGTGCCCCATGAAGGGGAAACAATTGATAACTGTGGGTTTCCTCACACTGACAAGAGCTTCTTAACCATACTTCATGACAATCAAGTTGCAGGCCTTCAGACCAAAACTAAAGATGGCAATTGGATTTGTGTTCAGCCCTCTGGTTCAATGTTCATAGTCATGGCCGGTGATGCATTCTTGGTCAGTTCCTTTACTATTATAATTATTATTATTTATAATCAAGAAACCCCACCGAAATAGAAAATAATAAAATAATCCTTGTTTGATCACCTGCACAACTTTAGTTATAGCAGTAAATTAGATATTTATTTAATTTGAAACAATAGATCTTTCCTTGTTTAGGTTCATCGTTTCCTTTTTTTAACAAGCACTTGTGATTTGACCTAAAGTTAAAGAATTTGGATTTAAAATTTATTTAAATTAAATCATGATATGATTGAGAGTGATAGGCATGGAGCAATGGAAGAGTACACTCAGCAACTCATCGTGTGGTTACGGAGGAGAACAAAGAAAGATATTGCCTTGCATTGTTTTCATTTAGCGGTGAGACCATAGAAGCGCCGGCTGAGCTAATTGATGAAGCTCACCCCTTGATGTTTAGGCCCTTTCAAAATATGGACTTACTCCGACTTTATTCCCTTGATGATCTCCATAGATATGATCAGATGTTTAATGGCCAGGCCTAATATGATGTATAATTTAGGTAAAGTTGTATTATATTTCAACTTTTAATTATACATACATATTTCATTTAGTACATCCTCTGGAATTTTCTGTTATACATTATTCCTGAATTAAAAATGAATATTAGTTATATTAAAAAAATTTAAGTTTTAATATTGGTGTTAACAATTTTCTTCCCTGCTCATATGATAATATAAGTTTTGATTCTACCAAATATATGGTGAAATGTCTTAATTAAACAAATTTATTACTCATATCTACAAAAGTGGCTGAATAAAGAAATAATAATAAATGAAAATATATATAAATTATTAAAGGGTTTCTTTTAAGAAGTTATAGATACAATTATTATAATAACAATTATAAATATATTTACAGTCAATTTATCATTATAGATAAATAAGGGGATTCAAAAAAATCTTTAGGAAGGGTCCGAATTTAATTATAAATATTTGAGAGATCAAAATACGATTTTATCTTGTAATAATTTTATTATTTCATCATTTTCTGAATAGATTAAATAGTTTTTTATTTTTATTTTTGGGTGATCAAAGTATAATTTTATTATATGTTAGTTTATAGTTGAATAATTTTATAAGTAGTGAGCCTTTTTTTATAACATCATTTCGTTATAACAACTATATTTCTAATAGAATAATTTTTTTATGTTTTATTTCAACTCACTATAACAACTATAATTAATTAACGAAAAACATTCTTACTATTAAGTTCAATGAACCATTAAGTTCCCTAATTTAATATTCTATTATAAATTTAGAATATTATTGTAACACCCCTTACCCGAGACCGTCTCCAGAATCGAGTACGAGATGTCATCCAATTTAACTTACCGATTCGGAGCATAAAAATTTGCTTTTAAAATTAAATTCACTGTTCATAACAACACTGTCCACCTGCGCAACTGTCACTAATTTAATTATAACTTGAGTTACGAAACTCAAAATTTAAATCCGTAAATTTTCCGTGAAACTAGACTCATATTCCTACTTACCATAAAATTTTCAGAATTTTTGACTTAGCACATTAGTACAGTTTATTCATTAAAGTATCCCCTGTTTCACAGCTCGACAGATCTGACCTCTTGGCGCTAAAAATAAAATATCTAATTGTACAGAATTCATATAAGGTTACCATTAATTTATTTTGAAAATAGACTCACTAAGGAATCTGAACATATAAATTATGACCTATAATTATTTCTGTACAATTTATAATGATTTTCTAAAGTTAGAACAGGGGACTTCAAAAACCATTCTGACCCTGTCTCACTAAAATTTAAATATCTCAAAATATAAAATTCCTTTGCCTACACCGTTTCTTTCATGTAAAAATAGACTTGATAAGCTTTAATTATATATATCATTCACCCTCTAATTCCATTTCTACTATTTATGGTGATTTTTCACATTCAAGTCACTGCTGCTGTCAAAGAAACTGCTTCTTTGAATTAGTTACCATTTAAACATACATAACTCCAAAACATATTCTTTAATAACTACTTCAATAGCTAACATTAGCCATATCATTTGGACATGCTCAAAATGATTAAGACTCTATACATGCCATAGTTTAAACATTTTGAAAAGCACATAATACCGAGATGGTTATGATAGTGTGATACGAGCTCCGACGGTCCACTATTCGATCAAGTTCAAATCACTATAAAACAAAGGAAAGAAAGAGATGTGTAAGCTATAAATAGCTTAGTAAGTTACATGTAAACAATAATTACTCAATTAATAATTAACACTTTTAACATATAACTAATCAAAACATTTCTTAGCAATTTCAATCACTTACACATACACAATCTTACCAATTCACTTGCATATACATTTTCACACTTAACATTTCATATTCACTTTAATTCATTATTAATCCCGTTGAACACTTGGAATATACACGGATACGTAGAGATTTAGCACATAAGTGCCACACTGATATGTAGCCGAAGCTACCACTGATATGTAGCCGAAGCTACCACTGGATGTAGCCAAAGCTACCACTGAAATGTAGCCGAAGCTACCACTGATCAATAACACTGGAAATGTCCACGGGTCTGCTCACACAAGCTGTCAGGTGTCTGCAACACATGCTAGATCACCCAGCACCCGGGACTCACTGTAACACTGTAACACTGGTCTCTAGTGACATGTCACTTGTATCCAATTCTATTCCTAAGTTCAACCGGGAATTTACACTTAACACTTTATTTTCAACACTTTATCACTTGAATAATTCATGAACAACTTTCATGTTCAACAAGGGAATTTACACTTAACACTTTATTTTCAACACTTTATCACTTGAATAATTCATGAACAACTTTCCTTCCACATTCAATATTAATTCACATATCAAATATAATTCACAATTTATACAAATATAACTATTATTTACATATAACCTACCTCGGATGCAAAACGACTATTTTTGTAATTTAGTCGATAACTTTCTCTTTTCCCCGATCACTTGCACTATTTCTTCTTTCTTGATCTATATTAACACAATTTAATACATTTTATCAATATTCCATTCAAATACAATTCATACACAACATTTTGACACATTTACATTTTTCCCCATAACTTTTCAAAAATTCCACTTTTGTCCCTAAGCTCGTAAAAATAAAATTCTCTAAATTCTTAAATTTCAAACTTCACTAAATCATATTTCATGCTCATAACGGGCCTCAATTTCACAAAATCACAACTTTATGCACACTTTACCATCTTTCACAATTTAGCCCTTTTTCAACATTTTTCATTGAAATTCATCTAGTAAAACTTGTAATTAACACTTCAAACATTCATTATCTAACATCACTAATCAATTTACAATTATATCATGAATGGGTCAATTTTTAAACTTTAATTTCATTTAAATTAAATAGTAGAAACATGAAATTCAAGCTTCAATAAGCATAAAAATACGAAAATAATTAAAAACGGGGCAAGAAATCACTTACAATTGAGCTTAGGGAAATCAAAACCCTTAACTATGGTAACCTGAAACTTTCGGCAGCAAGCTTCTGATTTTTTTGAAGAAGAAGGACACTTATTTTCTCTTTATTTTGTCTTTTACCCAATTTGGACAAAAATGCCCTTGACCCATTACTTAGATATTTTTCTAGAAATACCCTTTTGTGTCCATAACACTAATTTATGGTCTAATTGCCACATAAACACTTCCAATTTCATGCAATAATTCAATTAAGTCATTTAATCACTAATTAGACACACTTTGCATTTTTCTCAATTTAGTCCTAAAAATTCAATTAAGCACTAAAGCATTAAAATTTCCTATCCATATTTTCACACAATATTTCAATCAATCAGTAACTAATAAAAATTTATAAAATTAAACTATTTCACTTCGGATTTGTGGTTACGAAACCACTATTCCGATTAGGCCCTATTTCGGGCTATCACAATTATAAACTTATAAATTGATTACTTGAATTTAAAAAATCATGATAAATTAATTAATTTAATTTTTGATAATTTCTATTGATTAGTTGAGGTTGTTATATTTATGAATATCACAATTAGTCATGTGAAAGAATATAAAATAAACTATGCATAAAAATAATAATGCATGCACCTATTATACAACTTTTAATTTTGTTAGTTTGATTCGCACTTTGTTTTATTGAACATAATTTCCACTTCTTTCATTTAATAGAAATCTACGATATAAATTTTATGATAGATTTACAACAATTATTTTTTTATAACAATATGCTATTATAGGTGTATAACAGTTACCTCTCTATAATAGACAAATATAACTATTATAGAAATGGTTAACTATAATTTTATTGGGCAAAAAGTCTCACTTTTAACTATATTGATCATAGGCTTTATATCAATAGTAAAGTAAAGATACAACACGTCTACAAAGAAAGAAAATAGAGCTGCAGATACAGTAACTAGACAAGCCCTTGGTTGTGGATAGGATTCTACAGTTCCTTTCAATTCAGCCAGAAAAGTTTGTTGTCTTTTTGCTTTTAAAAAAAAAATTTATGATTTACAAATCCCACCCAACTATATTGGACTCTCTTTTTTCTCTCTTAAATCAATTTAGTCCAGACCAACTCCAAACAATGATCGCCTTTGGGTCCTGTTTTCCAGTTTTATGTGCTATCATAATTTCCTTTTTGGCAAGAAATCAAAAACTGAACAGGTAGAAGTTGCTACATAATAGCTCTATTTATTGTATGTCCGACTCTATAGTCTATCCTCCTGCAACACAGGTAGAAATTCTTCCGGTGGATGTTGCAACACGCGGGTACTTTATTAAAATCGAATTAATCGGTCATTAAAAGAAAATTGGTTATAATTTTATATAAGTTTAATTATTGATTAGTTGGATTCGAAAGAAAACAATTAACCGAATTTGATAAAATTTTGTATAAATTCAATTAAAACACTTATCATTAACCGTTAAAATGATATTTTCCACGAGAATTAATCAATATACACCAAAAGTAATGAAGGAGAATGAGACCGAATCAAAGAGTAATTTCATAATTTTTTCAATTGAAATAATTTATTTATTAAAATTATGCATAATAATGTAATAAATATTAGGATAATGATTTGATATTATAATTTTAAACTCAAAAAATAAAAGTAATAAACTATCATATTCGCTTAAGGTGTATTTTATGAATTGAAAAGTTAAGTTGAATGTTCACTGTTAAATTTTATAAGTGTTAAATTTATATTAAAAAATATTTGGTAAATTAGTATATGTAAGTACCGAATATAATTATATTATTTGATAAAAGTAAATATTAATTTTTAAAACATTATTTATTTCCTAATTTTATTCTTATTAAAATAATAATTATATTATTTATATTATTTTGGATAGTTGTGGATAAAAAGATAAACATAGCAATTTAAATATCTCATTTTAAAAAAATCATTTCAATTTTAACAAAATAAAATCAATTAAATATTAAAATGATTATTAAGCAAACTTAGTGTGTGTTTGATAAACCTTTGAAAATGAAAATTTTAAATAGTTACCTACTGTAGAAAATATTAAATTTATTTTATTTTATTAAAAAATAAAATAAATTATCTTTTTATAAAAAATAAAATATTCAAATTAATATATTTTCCTTTCATTAAAAACTACTCAAAATAATATAAAATATTATATTAATAAAATTAAAAATAAATAATAAATAATAAATAATCTTATAAAAATCAATATTTATCAAATAATTTTCTAATATAAATTCAGTAATTATAAAATTTAATAATAAATAACACTTAAAATTTTAATTTATCAAACACACCTCCAATATTATAAAATATACTTAATTTGCACTTAAATTTTCATTTATTTTTAATAATTTATCAAACCGCAGTCTAAAAACTCTAACTTAATATTTCATAGAAAAATATAAACAAACGAATCGGGAGGGGGGCGGCATATCCATCATATAGTAGAAAAGGGGCATAATAGTAATTAAGGATCAGGGTTGTAGAACGAAAACCCTAATTCGGCTACTATAAATACACATACCTGCTAAATCCATCCAAGCCGCAAAGTGAAGTCCTCCTCCTCCTTCCAATTTCATATATGTTTTAATTTTTTTCATGAATTTTCATTAATACTTGTGTTTGAGCATAGCAGGGATTGTGTGTATCGACGTTGTGCAAAGTTCAGTGCGCTATGTTCGAAAGAGTTTCCTGCAAAATCGATCTTGGGGAAGATGGGCAGTTGTGCTTCATTCTTTCGTTGATTCCTCTCAACAATCATCTTCCCCATATTCTAGACTTTTATTTTTAAAACGAGATTTTCAAAAAAAAAAAAACCGTACTATCATTTCAGTATGATCCAACATGGCCTGTGAATTTTTTTCTATGTGACTTTTTTCCACTCTAAGAAATACGAGTTAATTTTATCATTTAAAATTAGTACTTCTGCAGTTATTAACTTACAGTTAATATGTTAATGGTTTTTTTTTTAATTTTTAAAAGTTGAAAATGTTTACAGATGCCGTACGGTTCTTGTCATTATAACTTGTTCTAATTTGAAAATGATGATCTAAATTTTGTTGATTCTTATAGATTTATTTAGTTTTCCATGAAATTTTTCAGAAGGATTGGTTCCTAACCATTATAGGACGACGTCTTCACTTGTGTTTCAATTATAAATGAGGTTGTTTAGCCATGCAACAGCCACAAGCGACGGTACACATTGTTATCCGAGTATGCACATCCGTTGATATGAACAATAACGTACATGATATTGGTAATTCTGACATTTGATATTAAAGATGAATAATTGTTTCAAGATATGGTCATATTGAGAACAAGGAATACTTGTTGAAGTGGGGAGGATATTATGAACTCCTGTTAAACATTGTTTCCCAGATTTGACATTAAGACTGACATGAATAAACAATGTTTGGGAAATTTGATTAAATCAGCAACGGCTTAATTAAATAGGGGAAAAAAGGGGTCATTGGAAGGATTTACACAAGAATTTCTTCTTCTATCCTACGGGTATTGTTTATAACAAAGGGGAAACACTCGACTTGAGTTGTAATAGATTGTTGATACCCATAGCAAACAAATTAACAATACATGGGATACTTGGAGTTTTCTCTTATAATTCCAATCCTTCATCAACTTGATAGCAGGAGGTATTCATTCTAACTCCACTGATGCTGTTCCTTGCAGCCATTAATCCATTGAGGGAAAGTCTCTTCTTTGCTCCTGGCTCTGGTCTTTGCTTTGGGGCACTATGAGATCTTAACTTGGCCTTGAATGATTGTGTCTTCGCCATGTAGTTTGGTAGGTTCGAATGAGGTCGTCTAAAATACCCTTCTCCACACACACTCAATGGTGTGGCAGGAGCAATAGGCGTCCTAACCGGATTAGCAAAACGAGGGGTGCTCTGAGCGGTGGAGAGCCTACATTCGTCATCCGCAAAACACCATTCAAAATCATCAACATTTTGGTGATGGGGTGTTGATGTTCGGACAGGAACCGGACACAGAAGAGGAGAAGTGTTTGTATGAGAAGCGAAGTCATCCCCGCATTCTGATAATGCATTAAGGTTGAACCTACGTGATCTTGATCTTGTCTTGAATGTGTCAATTTCAACAATCTTTGGGCTGTCATCATATGCATTGGTTTCCATCGATGCAGACAGTCTTTTGCTGTGGATTACACTTCTCGGTTCATCAAATCTCTCCTGAAAATGAGACGACAAAAGGAAAAAAAAAAATCAATAAAATCAGGTTAATGAAACCAGAAATTGAATGTCAGGAAAATGGATTGACAAAATGGTGCTTACAATGGAAGAGCGTGGCTTGTGCTCAAGACAACAGGAATGGTCCTTGTTGAAGGAGCGATGTATCCGCTGGGACCGAACTGTTGTTTGGGCTCTTAGAAGAGCTTGCATACTGTGCAGAGTTGCAATAGTCCTCTTTCTTACAAGATAGCCTCTAACCAGAGCTTGTAATCGAACCAGTCCTTTCAATGCTCTAAGTGCTTTCCGAGACTGAAACCCAAAACCCAATTAGATTCAACAAAGGGGCTGTAATTATTAATTCAAAATTGCAATATTTTTTAGGAAAGAATCTCAAATTTAGAGCCATTATCTGGAAAGCCGGCAACTAATATCTCTTCAATAGCGGTCTACTTTATAGGCAGGAGGAATGAGAATTTTGGTCTATAGTCAAAAAGAGACGTGGAAAACATAAGCTGCACAAGTACCGTTACATCGAGGAAATATAAAAGAGTAAGAGTTAAGAAACCACTTTCTAATTACTCAAACATAGTTTGGTTGGAATATTAAAACAATCAAATTACTGTATATACTGAAAAACAAAACTGCTGTTTCATTTCATTACTATTTTGAATCTATCCGAAACTTATCTTTTTTGGCAGACAAAGAAGTAAGGAACAAGAAACATAACTCCATAACGCAGACCAAAAGATAAAAACAACCCAACAACATTCAAAAGGATAATCCAATATCCAGAATTTGAAAAATGCACTTACCAAATACCCTCTGAAGACGCTTTGAATTTTCATAGCTGCCCACCTTTCCCTCCCTCCACCAACCAAACTGGTTCGTCCATTACTGGTTAGCTTCACCACTGCCATTGCCGCCTTTGCTGCGGCCACGGCGGCATCAGCTGCAGCTGCGGTGGCAGCAGCCACTGCAATTGCATGCTTGTTTTGGTCTTTCTCAGTTTCAGCAATGTAGGATCTGAGCCAAGCAGCATCTGTAGTCGTGGAAACATTGCTTGGACTCTGAGAAATTTCACTGACACCTTTGCTGGATTTGCCAAAACTAAATCTTTTCCTCTCTTTTTTATCGGATAAAACAGATGAATATTGCTCTATCCGGTCTTTATCTTTCTCCTTTTTCATGCCCAATAACCCCTTCAGCCACCTTGCAGCTTTCCCCATACCAAAAACTAAGGGAACAACAAACAGTACCAACAAAAATTGTTCCTAAAGACAGAAACAAATCAAACTGAGGTTGTTAAAAAAAAAAAAACAAAGAGAAGACAGCGTTCTATTTTAATTTTCTCAGTTTGCCCAGAATTTCAAGTGCCAAACACATGAGAGAAATAAACAAGCATGTAGGTAGCTAGTGAATCTTTATAGAGAGAAACGAAATAACATCGAAAGCACTCGATGAAGACCCTTTCCAACCCACAATGGTGTTTTTACTTTTTTAGCAATAAAGAGGAACAAAGTAATGATCATAAAATTTAGAGAAAGAGAGAGAAGAAAGAAAAGGTGAGCTCTTTTCGAAGTTGGAATAAAAAACATGGGGTGTCTGCAACATCTCTAGAATCTTTACAGGTTGCAAGTAAAGAAGTGAGGAGGAAAAACTAAAAAATAACCAAAATCAAAAACATCCCCAAAACTTTAAAATATATGGATAAAGCTTGGATTTTTTTGAAAAATAAATCTGACACAACCTCGTGATGAACTGCATTACAAGACAAAGAAAAAATAAAAGACGTCATGATTCATATTTATTACAAATCTATATGTTTCAAATAAAAGAAAAATGCAGACAACAAAATCTTAAAAAAAAAACACACACACAAAAGTAATAATAATAATCACATACGCTGATACAAGAAGAAGAAGAAGAAGAAGAAACTGAGTCTCTCTCACCTTCTCAAATATTCAAAAGTGGCGCCGGTTTCCCTCTGTCTCAAAACTTAAAACTTTTTTTTTTCCTAATTTAAAGATTCTCTCTCTGTAACTTTGTTGAGCAATGTGTATAATATGCGTACAAATCAAAGCTCCTTCATGTAATATTATATTATATTAAATACCCTTTATTTTATTAGACAAGAAGAAGAAAATCAAATGGCAATGCTTTTAAAACAAAACCGGACGCAAAGGATACAACTTTTTTTCTTTTTTTTTTTTGGAGACTGAGCAAAGGATTCAGAGGCATTAAAGCAAAAGGGTTCGTTATTTGGTTTCTATTGCTATTACTCTTTTGTCTATAAATAGTCCAAAAGAATATATACACACATATATGAAGAAAATCTTCTTTTCCTCTGTTATTAGGTGAAGAAGAAAGATCTTTCAGTCTCCGTATCTTCTTTCCTATAATGATTTCTGGCTCAGTATCTCTCTGCTGCCATTGATTCTGCACAGTATCTTTCTCTTCTCTCCGTTTGAATTAATGTATTAGTTATAAAAAAGAATCAATAAATAATATATTGCATATAATTCTCTTAGAACAAACTTTAAGAAATTATTCAATTAAATTTAAATTTTTATATTTGTTAAGTTCACCTTAATTAACATATTTGTTTTTATATTCAATTTAAAACCATTTCAAATTAAAAAAAAAAAGTTTACCCACACTTAGGATTAAATGGGAGAAAATGAGAGAGGGATGGGCATTGAAGATTTTGAAAATTTGCTTTTGTGACAGTGAGGCCAATAAATAAGAGAGAGATTATATCACATATCTGTCTAGTTAAAAACCTTTTTAATCTTATCATTTAATTTCGCATCATTCTTTGGGATACAAATTAACTGTTTACTTATAATTTAGGGTGATGAATTTGGGTACAAAAGGGTGAAATTTGGAATGAGTTCTAAATCTAAAGCTTATTTATGTTGCCAGTTTATTTTGGGTATTAGATATTAATAACTGATATTTAATTTTTTTTATTCCCAATATCTTGAAAGCATGTTTTATTTAATACAATAAACGTGAAGAATATAGCAAAATTGTGATAGTGTTTTAGCTCTTTTCAAATAACTTGGCTTCAATTTTTAAAATTTGAGTGGATAGGGTTAGGGATAGGGCAAACAATAAGAAATGCTAATCCTTTAAAATTTGAAAAAGTGAAGAGTAATTGGAGCAAGATCACATGAACTCATAATGAAATGAAATTTTCCTTTTTGATTGGGATAAGTGGGACTGACAAATAATAATTTGCTGAAGGTTTTGTCTTGTTTCGCTGACCATCTAAGTATTCAGCTGAATTCTCACCATATGTGCATTAATAAAATGGTATGTGCATTTAATTGCCCATATTGTCAGGTCCCTTTTCTTTTTATTACAAAAAGTTTGATTCAATATTGAGGTAAAAAAAATTTTATATTAGTTTACTAGATATTGCAGTTTAAAGAAATATAGGGGCTGAGTTGTAGGTTTAAGGTTGACTGGTTGTGAGTTGTTTTTGGAGCACCCTTTTTTAACTTTGTGTTAAAATTATTCACCCTTTTAAACAACATCCTTGCTTTCTTAAAACAATAGGGTTCCTCAACCCCTATCCTACTGAATGCGGTAAAAGTGAAAATTATTTGACGAATTTTATTACCACTTCAATAAACAATTTGTTCATCTTTTCCAAATTTAAGGCAAAAGGATGAACCCTTTGCATTTGCATTGATTTTGGGCAACAAATTTTGGGGCTACTTTTATATATATATATATAGTTGTTGAAGAGTACAAGCAACAGAAACAATTACCATAGTAAAGTTTGGCAACCTATGCAATAAATGGTCCACCTCCTATCTACATGTATTATTATTTAATATAATTAAAGTTATTCATTATCTAATATCTACCGCTCCCACTTAGGAACGATTGAATCAATAAAACGAATATTAAAATTTGAGACATAAAACTCCCAAATATTATCACATGAAATAGCAAAATAAAACATAATAAGCTAATTAAAGACACGCACACCCCAAGTGAGACCACAACCATAGGCTAATACAAGAGTTCATTTGATAGAATTTTGATGAATTTTAAACGCTTATTTAAAATTTAAAATTATTTAATTTATTATTTTTCATATTTATCTCGCAATAGTCTTCATTGACAAGTTTCCAACAACTTAAAAAACTTTAAAATATAAGGATAAGTACTCAATCCTTATCCGAATGGACTCATAACTTCATCAAGAAGATCGACTAAAGAGTTAGAGAGTCATATCCGAACAATAACACTGGTTTGTCAAATATGCCATCATTTTATAGACCATAACCAGCTAATAACGACCGGCCCGAAATCTTCCAGCAAAAATTTATTTTCATTCTAACAAAACATTGAACGAGCAACAACCAAACACCTAATAACTACAGTGACGGAAAATTTAAGAACCCATTAAAAAATTTGTCCAAATCCAATTTTCGACTAGAAAACCTAAATTTTGACGAGTTTTTTTTTTTAACCTCAATTTCAATTTCATTCTCACCCCAGTTTAAAATATATGTATTATTTAAAAATAATAATTTTATCTGTTCTTTTTTATATACTTTACATGAAATAATTAATGTTGGATAAACTTCGATAATGAAAAAACTCATAAATAAAGCATGAAATCTAAATCCGAAGAAGAAATTGAGTAGAAAAAAATGGTAAAAGGATTGAAAAAAAAATCAAACAATAAAAATGTGCATTACAAGAGAAGAATGAATCTTGGAGAGGGAGGGAGTATAAAAAAATTAAAAAAAAATAATTAAAGAAAATTTATTTTGTAAATTGTCTATGGAGATTTTTAGATTCTACAAGCAAATTAAAGATGCTACATATGTCTTATAGGGTGTACTAGAAAATTAAAAAGGAAAAAAAAAAGCTCATCGAATCTAGATTTTTTCGTTAAGAATTGGGTTCAGATGAATTTTTCAATAGTTTTTGAATTTTTCGTTACTGAAATTCTTGGGTGAACAACAAAAGAGATGAATATGTTTATAATCTAAAAACAACTTAAGGAAATAATATTTAACTTTCTTTTTGAAACTTTTTAGTTAAAAATTACCATATTTTAGAAAATGATTAGCTAAGAGATTATTTTTTAACACTTGAAGTAATTTGGGTAACAAAATATAGTTTAGGTATCACTTTGAGTAACATAATATAGTTCAAATACCACTTGTGACAAAAGAAAATTTAGATACTAACCTAAAAAAACGAGTATTATTTAACTACCAATTTTTGACTTAAGTCGTTATTGTGATATATTTCTATGTTACATATAAATATATTGTGTTTGAAATTGTCATTTTTGGTTGATACTATTTAATAAATCTGAAATTTGTAAGCAGTTTTTTTTTTAATATTAGAATCGTATTTAAGATATTATATATACATATATATTAGTAGAAACTTTCAATTAATATAATTTTTTGTCTTTGATTTTGACAACAATAATTACCTTGGTAAAATATATTTTTTGGGTCCATTTTGATCCCTCAATTTGAAAAATATAAAAGTTTGATAATGTGACGATGATATTATGCCACATCATCATTTGAAAATTAAAAAAATTTATACACTTTTTTTAAAATGTCATATTCAATGTTTTAATAATCGGACGGATGGTTAAATAGACTAGACCACTGGTTGAATAGGGAACCAATTCGATTGGTTCAATCGCGAGACTAACAATAATTAAAATTTTAAAAAAATTAAAAAATAAATTTTTTATTAAACCAATTCAACTTGTTCAATTGTCGATTTTTGTCTTAAATTTTTTTTACCAATTTCAAGTAATTTCTGAGTTAATTGGTTCAACTCATTTGTTCGGATTATTATATCGATCAGTTCTCAATTCGTTCAATTCGGTCTTGTTCTCATAACACCGGTCACGTCATCAAGTTTTGACAAAATCCATGTTCAGAGACCACCATGAATCTAGTTGTCAAATTTAAACACTTAAGTAGATAAAAGAAAATACAAGTATCAAAGTGGATCTAATTATCAAGTTTAGTGGTAAAAAATTATATTATTCCATCCTTTTCTTTGCTTCTCTCCTTTAAGACTATCTCTATTTCCGATTCTTTCCTAACCAAACTTCTAAATCATTATTTAAGTTCCATTGCTTTTTCAAAAGTCTCCCCCATCAACTAATGACAAAAACATTATGTTATAAACATGAAAGTTTAAGTTAGATCACCTATCTCTCAGGAGAATTTGTTACATGAAGTTTTCGTAACACTTAGCAATGATCCCCGCTAACCATCTTAACCCATGTCAACATTATTTTCAACATCAGTCAAACTAGTCCCACAATTCAGAATCTCTCAAGTTAGTGATCCAGCACTTGTAAGCCTCCTCCTCCACGTATCACTCTGATTCGCACATGAAAAGACGGTGAAGAGAATCAAAATCCCCTAACCTATCAACTTATTTCATCTCAGCTATACCCTCGTACTTCTCTCACATACCCCTTTCCTTTTCCATTCTCATGATAATTTGGAGAAAGATTTAAGGGGAATTTAAGGTTTGTTGATAATTTTAACAATAATTCATTAATTGATATATTACTATCAATCTAAATCAAAACAACACCAAAAATATTATGAGTTTTCTCAGAATGCCCGAATTGTTCATCCGTATTTTGTTTCTATTATTTAGATTGAAAATTTTCAACCTTATCATCATTTTAACCAAAATGATCCAACTTTTTATTTTAAAGTTTAATGGTGGTGAAGGAATCAAAGAAACGCTTATTTATATAATTTTAAAAAAAAGTGAAAATGATTTTGTCATGTAAATATTTTTAAATTATAAAGGAAGAAATAATTACAAAAATATAAGATTCACATAAATTTATAATAAAAGGGTGATGTTGTATTAATCATAGAGTACAGTCACTTGTCGAAAAATTAAAGTTTTCTAAGAAAATGTGTATCTTCTAATGTATAATATTATACTGTTTTCAATATAAGATTTTTCTAATAAAAATTCTAATTATTTACTATAAATACATCAAATACAAATCCAAAATTATATTTATAATAGTGAAAAAAATGCATGAGGATTGGAAAGAAACTAGGTATGACAAACAAGGAGTGTCTGACAAGGAAGTAGAATGGAGAATGTTAGAAGGCCAGAGGGAGGGGTTTCATCAACCATGTTCCTATCTGCTAGAAACAAGCAAAAGCACGTTCAGTTTCACCACAACCCAACATGTTGAGGGATGATGGGGACTAAACAACCTTGATGATGTTTCTCAGATATTGAGTTGTTTTCAAAACGTGTTCTGATATTTAAATCAGTGGATGAAAGAATGGATTTTAACTTGAAAATCTTTGCTTAATCGGTCTTGATTCAAACCAACAGATGCAGAGTGAGTTCTTTACGTTAAAATAAACAAAGTACTAAAGCAAAGTCATATGATTACAATTTAGTCCGTCATATAGATGACATTACTAACTGTATAAAAAAATATGATTAAACGTAAACATTAAAACAGACCAAAAGATTATAAATGATGATTGATATCCATTTCCCAATATTTTGGCCTCTGAAAGAGTCTCTCTCTCACTCTCTCAAAGCCAAAGCAAAATCCTTTTGGCAGGATCTTTTATTTTTCCCTTTTTAAATTATAAAAAAAAACACTTTCTTTTCCCTGCGGTGAGAAAATGGGAAAGGTGGCAATTGGAGTAGCGGTGGTGTGTGGGATAGCAGTGGCAGCGGCCGCAGCGGTGGTGGTTCATCGGAAAACGAAGAAGTCAGGAAGGTGGGTGAAAGCAATGGAGATACTGAAAGAGTTTGAAGAAAAGTGTGGGACCCCGATTCCGAAGCTGAAACAGGTGGCTGACGCCATGATTGTGGAGATGCATGCTGGCCTTGCCTCTGAAGGTGGCAGCAAACTCAAGATGCTCATCAGCTATGTTGACCATTTGCCTACTGGGTATTTCCTTTCCTTTCCTTTTTGCTTTTACGTTTAATTATGCATTCACTTGATCTGTTTTGTAACTCTTGTTTGGATTTTATCACCAAAGATCAATGCTTATTCATATATTGCTAATATATGCATCTACGTAAAAGTGCCTGAAATTTTTTATGATTGGAATCAGTTATTATGGGTTGATATGTTGTTTAAGATTGATTACGTCGTTGGATCACGTTCATGGTTTCTACATATTTGCACATCTAAAAAAGCTATGCTCCACTCCGGAGACTCTTCTCTACATGGTTGGATTGGATGAATGACATGTTAATGTACTTTTTGCATAATTTTCTGAGATATTAGTTGATTAAATTTGAGTATAATATTAGGAGGGAGAAGGGATTATTTTATGCATTGGACCTTGGTGGAACTAACTTCCGCATGCTACGAGTGCAATTGGGAGGGAAAGGTAGAGGTATTGTCAATCAACAGTTTGAGGAGGTGTCAATTCCTCCAAGTTTGATGACAGGGAGTTCTGATGTAAGTGCTTCTGCTTTTCAAGGAACAACCGGAACCTGGTTGAGGCATAATAAGTTGTCCAATTTCTGACTGGTGGTGTTGATTTCAGGCATTATTTGACTATATTGCAGCAGAACTTGCAAAATTTGTAGCTCAAGAAGGCTCAGATTTTAAACAAAGTCCTGGTAGGCAGAGGGAGCTTGGTTTTACCTTCTCATTCCCTGTGATGCAATCCTCCATTGCTTCTGGAACGCTTCTTAGGTGGACAAAAGGCTTCTCTATAGATGACATGGTCACTACTCTTTCCCTCAGATTCTCTTTTCATACTTATTGTTGTCCATTATTTTGTCTCCTACGAGTTGTGTTAACCAGGGCAGTAATTCATTATTCAACTGTACCACTTGAACAAACATTACTGCCTTTTGGGTTTTTTACATATAATTGATTAATGCAACTTATCATTGCATTTTCTTTCTATCCTCATCTTATATCTTTTTACTGCTCTTGGTTGCTGAATGCAACAGGTTGGCCAAGATGTGGTAGCAGAATTGGCCAAAGCCATGGAAAGACAGGGCATTGACATGCGTATTGCAGCTTTGGTAAGTTTATGTTATACTTTTTTTTTTCAATTGTTATAGGACCTTATATACTTTCAATTGTTATAGGACCTTATATACTTTAATTTCAATGGTGTCTTATGGCAACCATTTTGATACCAGGTCAACGACACTGTTGGAACACTAGCTGGGGGTAGGTATAACAACAAGATCCTTGGTACTGGATCAAATGCAGCATATGTGGAGCGTGCGCATGCCATACCAAAATGGCATGGTCTACTTCCCAAATCAGGAGAGATGGTTAGCTGTGTTTTCTTTATACATATATAATATAACTCTCCTATAGCTTTGAGACTGCTATTTCTTTCTTGATGTCACAATTAATATCAATGAGGATATCCATCTAAGTTTGAAACAAAATTGTTTAATTAGCCGTAGGATGGATACTGAAATGGCTGTTGATATTTGGCTGAAGGTTATCAATATGGAGTGGGGTAACTTTAGGTCTTCGCATCTTCCATTACCAGATTATGACCATGCACTAGATACTGAGAGTTTAAATCCTGGTGAACAGGTAAAGTGCACAACTTCTTTGCTTTCCGGGTCGTTTAGCTTTTAACATAATTTGTATACTTTTAATTTATCCCAGATTTATGAGAAGGTAATAGCTGGTATGTATTTGGGAGAAATTGTCCGCAGAGTTTTGTGTAGGATGACTGAGGAAGCTGCATTTTTTGGTGACACTGTTCCACCAAAACTTAAAGAGCCATTTATATTGGGGTAATTTCCTCTTGCTATTTACTGATCTGTTCCTTTTCAAAATTTTCTTTTCTTGGGTATTTGTTTTCCATATGCACATGGTTTTCCTTTACTATTTTCGCAATGAGAAAATGGGTATCATATATTTTGTTTGTTCTGCAAAGAAAGGTCATTCTATAGGAACTTATTGTGGGTGAATAATTTGAACAACTTGGAAGTGAATGAAGAACCAGTAGCCTAGGTTTGAGTCAGTATATACGAGGTTTTGCGCATATCATCAAATGAAGGTGTATTCCTTTGTAAGAGCTGAAATAACTTTTTTCTGATTCTGTGCTTGTTTATTTGAATTTGTTGGTGCAAGAGGCAGCAACAAAAGAGAGAACAAGAGCACAGAACATGAAGCAAGGTGCAAGAAGCATTTTTACTTGCTCACAAATGTGCAGCAAGGGAGCTAATGGCTGATAGCTCATTCAGCTCATTCATTCAACTAGAAAAAACATACATTTATAGTCAAATACATCACCAAATAGTCAACTAACCCCACTAATCAGCATTGGGACTATTAAAACATTGCTTGTACACATAAACAAGCCACCTAAACTAGTCATTCAACACCTAATGCATCAAGTTGTCATCAACTTGTCCATTTTAAACTAGATTAATTAGAATGAAACTAAAGAGAAACCTTGCTGTTACAGCAAGCATATGTGCTGCAGCATGTCATCAAGCTGCATGCACTTCAACCACAAAATGTAACAGCAGCATGGTTGGCCAATTTCCAATACTCCTCCTTGGACTCCATGCTGCAAATACCAGTCATTCATCAAGTTTTTTGAACTTGGCAGCTCTTAGATGCTTTGATTCAAGCTGACCAATTCATTTTCTTCTTGCACAAACAGTTCGTGAGTATAGTTGCTTGCCTTCATTCTGCCATTTTGGCTTGCAATTCGACAGGCTCACACTTTGCTTACTGTCTTCAAGAGGCTTGCAACTATACAACACGCATTGAGCTTCCACATGTTGCTAAGCTCACACCTTTGACAGACTCACATCTTTGCATATTGTCTTCAACAAGTGTCTTCATCAGGCTCGCACTTTGCTAAGCTTGCAGCTTTGACTTCTTGCTAAGCTTGCACATTTGGAAAGCTCACACCTTTCCTTTAAACTCCTCCTTCAGCTTATTCAAGCTAGTTTGGGGATCTTATAAGTTTGAGCCGATATTATCTTCTCTACAAGCAGTCCTTAATGACTTGCTTGTGCTTTGACAGCTTCTTTCTTTTCAACAAGCAGGGGAAGCAAAATCAATGGTCCCGTAAGACATAGGCTCATGATACCAATTGTTGGTGCAAGAGGCAGCAACAAAAGAGAGAACAAGAGCACAGAACATGAAGCAAGGTGCAAGAAGCATTTTTACTTGCTCACAAATGTGCAGCAAGGGAGCTAATGGCTGATAGCTCATTCAGCTCATTCATTCAACTAGAAAAAACATACATTTATAGTCAAATACATCACCAAATAGTCAACTAACCCCACTAATCAGCATTGGGACTATTAAAACATTGCTTGTACACATAAACAAGCCACCTAAACTAGTCATTCAACACCTAATGCATCAAGTTGTCATCAACTTGTCCATTTTAAACTAGATTAATTAGAATGAAACTAAAGAGAAACCTTGCTGTTACAGCAAGCATATGTGCTGCAGCATGTCATCAAGCTGCATGCACTTCAACCACAAAATGTAACAGCAGCATGGTTGGCCAATTTCCAATAGAATTCATATATTTCCCAAAATACATTTGGTTTGCATGACACCAAATAATGTATCAAGTTAACTGCTGCTGCTAAAGTATCCAATGCAGACCTGGTTAGACAGGTTATCATATGTGGATGGTATTGTCAGAAAGTTGTCTTTCTGCCAGAAGTCCAACTGAGATATTGTGACTGAGAAAAAGAGAATTAAGTAGCTTCGAAAAGACGTGCCCATTCAATAATGTTATTTAGGTTGTACAAAACTATGGCTAATCCCGGCCAAATATTTACAAGGTCGACCTGTCAAACTCTTTTGTTGGATGCAAAAGGGGAGCACAAATTTAGAATTGCTAATCCCGGCCGTCTCTTTTACCCCTCAGTGGCATATCTGATTTCCCTTTACACTGTCAAATAGAAAATAATTGCAAATGAATGTGATTTTCGTTCTACTTGCATAAATAGGTGTGCTTTTTGAAGTGGTAAAGAGATGTTTTCATGCAGTGGCCTTCGATTAGAGGTCAATGAAGGAGGCATATTCACTTCTTGCTGCTATATTTCAGAAATTTTATCAGATATATTTTGCCTTTTCTATACTGAAAGATGGGCTCATTAAAGTCCTGCACAATGGTAATATTTGAGCTTGGGTAACATGTAGGACACCTATCATGTCAGCAATGCATCAGGACACTTCCCCTGACCTCAAAGTGGTAGCCAGTAATTTGAAAGATATTCTTGAGGTATATTTTAACCTTTGTGAAAATTCTCCAGATGTTACTGTTGATCAGCAAAACTTGGATATTTGGCATTTTTTTCTTTGTTTTTGTCCTTCATATCATGTAGACCTTGTCTGGTAATCTGATTCTTTTCGTGGACTCGGGTTCCGAAACTTGTTTATATCATTTTTTGTATTCCAGATATCAAATACCTCCCTGAAGATGAGAAAGGTAATTGTTGAGCTCTGCAACATTGTTGCCACACGTGGGGCACGTCTTTCGGCTGCCGGGCTACTAGGGATTCTGAAGAAAATGGGGAGAGACACAATCAAGGGAGGGGAGAAACAAAAAACAGTGATAGCTATGGATGGTGGACTGTACGAGCACTATACGGAATACCGCGAGTGCTTGGAGAACACCCTAAATGAATTGATCGGAGAAGAGGTATCTCGAACCATTGAAATTGAGCATTCAAATGATGGTTCTGGCATTGGAGCTGCTCTTCTTGCTGCTTCCCATTCGCAGTATCTTGAAATGGATGAGTCCTGAGAGCAGTAAGAAGCCGGTTCTGCCATTCTTTTGATGTTGTTTGTGAGAAATCTTGGCAGTCCTATCCACATTCCTTTTCCCGTTTTAACCTGGGGGATTAGCCATTTTATTCATTTCTCATTTACTTGAGGGCATTAAATAATTGCTTGCAGTTACAGAGGATGAGATGAGGCAGATTAAATGTATAAATGCAGGACCTGGAAGCATGAACTTTCCACTTCGGCCTGTGCCTTCATTCCATTCACCATTTTTTTTTTGTTTCTTCTGATTTTCAGTACTCACAAGTGCTTACTGTTTACTGTTTAGGCATGAAAATAATTGCTTTTGGAACTTTAATCATGGAAGCATATTTGTTTCCTATATACTTGAGTGGTAATAAATCTTGCCCAATCTCAAATATTGAAATAGTGGTTTGAAAACCTTAAACTTTTTTTTTTTGATAAAGTAGGGATTCAAACTCAAATTATTCTTAAAAGTGAATATTCAATCAATAGATAAGGTTCCATATAAAAATAAAAATACCAAAGGAAAAAAGTCTTGTATCAGTGTTTCCTTCTAGCCTGAATATATAGTTGTGAAAAACAAATGAAAAAATAGTATGAACAAAGAATGAAATTAATATATAGTTGTGAATACAACACTTAATAAGGTTGATTTGACCTCAAAAAAATCTGGAAAAGAGCCTGCAATTGGAGAAATGACGCCTCGATTGCTCCCTTAATCTAGTTTATGGAAGCCCTTTGCAAAAATCTGGTTAGAACTTTGAGCAGTTCTTTTAAAAAAGAACAGAAATCTTTTTTTTTTTTTTTCCTTTTCTGGGATTGCTGGCAGGCTGGTATAAGGAGCTTCGGTGTGATCTATACGTAAAATAACATCTTCCTAGGACAATGGTTTTTATTCTGATATGATAACTGATGTTTGTATGTCCAACATTTCGTAGTCTATTTCACATTGGGTACTTATTGGTAATATATATTATCAAATCTAGCTCTGCGGGTTCTCTGAAAACAACAGGATCGACTTAGCCAAAAAATTTACAAATGTGCTTTCAACACTATATGTATTTTCTTTGTTATCGTGGTTTACATGCTTGTATTACAAGTATAAGCAATGAAAAGTAATGATGGAGCTTGTTTAACAAAAGAAATTCCAGGGACTAGGGTGTATTGGCATTTTCATCATCGTAGTCGTCATTGCCGGCGAACAAGTCCGTGCAAAGCTCCCCATAGAATCGAGAAACTAAATCTATAAAGACAGGGCATGTCAAGTTCTTCCAACAATATAGGAGCTCTTCCACATCCATCAAATCGCTCACTTTCCCTTCTTCCACAATCATCTCTACTAAATAATTCTCGAAACTCCTACATGCATCTTCCACATCTGAGGGTTCCCTTTTCCTTGAACCACGTCCAACCTTCATATAGTTAGCAGGTATCAGTGGCGACGAGAACAGCAGCCTATCCCTATTGCACCCTGCTGCTGCCTCTGAAATGCTTCGAAGCTCTGCCACTTTATCCATCTTTCGCGACAGTCTTAGACACCGAAATGTAGATCGTAAAACAGAAGTAGGACTTTTTTTTGGAGCTTTCCTGGGTTGAGCATGAGGTGAACGGGTTCTAAGTCTAAGTCTAAGGGCTCGTATAAATACTGGCCTTTTGAGCTTGAAGCTGAAGATTGGGACAAGTTTTCTGAATGGGTTGAGAAGCTTGGATTTGAAGGGAATTAATGCTTTCATTATCGATTATAATGATTGATATGAGCAAATAGAGTGTTTAATTTTGAAGGAACCCAGTGGGGGATGGGATATGGAATCTTGTAATTAGTAATTAGGAATTAGGTTTGAGAAGACAACTTCATGGGGGATGACAATAGTTTGGTATAACATACAAGAGATGGAGATTGTTGGCAAAGGATGTTTGTTATTTGAGGTGAGATTGGTGCAATGATGCTGTTGCTGTTGCGGTTGCACTTGTTTGTTGGGCAGTTTTTTATTGTATTGCATTGCATGTATGGTGTGGTGGGGGTCACGTTTTGTGTTGTTTTAAAATCAAAGTGGAACTCCATCAACTAATTATTTATTTTATGCGGCCAATCAGTATTCAGGGGAGATCCCCACCAGTTGGTTTTTTGTGTGTGTGATTGTTGATTAAGCAAATTCCAATGCCTCTAATTTGATTTTGTGGTTGGTATTCTGATGGTGTTAATGTACTTAACGTGCTTGGAAGGTGAGCCTGGTTTCAGTATTTAAGTTGTGATTGGAATTGAATGATATTCAATATCTTGTCCATTGGACAGGAAGGATTTAGGGGCTTGATTTAGTCTAAAAATGCATATTATAAGGGCAAAGCTTCAACGACTAGTGTCACCTGGTTGGCAGAATTCTCGCTTCTGCAATTTTTGTTCATCTGGTTACAGTTCTACGCTATGTTTACTTTTATGTAATAAATATGGCCTCCGTTTATTTTTTTTAAAAAGTAGCTTACACAAATGAAGCACGTTTGATTGGTAGTTTTTAAAATTGTATTTGGAAGATTTAAAATAAAAATATATAATAAATGCAAACATATTTTTCAACAATTATTAAATATCAAATCTCTTACTTTCATTTAAATTTTTACAAGTATTGTATAAGAAAATTATACAAATATAATTTTTTATTAAATAAAAAAAGAATTTATTTTTATTTTATTTTTCATTAATTCTATTGCCAGAAAACACATATCATATGTGGTTTATATTTCATTATTAAAAATATTTTTTATTTATCAAATATTTTTAATTTAAAAAATAAAAATTTCAAAATAAAAGAATATTTTTAGAAAATTGAAGTAAGCCTTATCATTGCATCTATACTAATATAATTTATCTGATTGAGTTTAGTGTCATTAATAAGTCAAAAATAAAAAATAAAAAATAATTAAGTTAAAATGAAAATTATAATTTCATTGTATTAACAATTTCTTACGTATCTAAATTCTAAATAATTAGTATTAGTAGTAAATTATGACATATCCACGATATGCGTAAAAAAAAACATAATTATTAATGCTAATTTGTTTTGTAAAACAATGATTAGTGTTACTTAATTGAGTTGATATTTAGTTGACTAATTATACAATTAAAAGTATTCAAATGATTAGTTCAGTTAGTATCCGAGCCGAACTATCATTAATTGAATTTGTAAAACATCCAATTGTTTTTAAATAATTTCAATTAATTGACCTAAATAATTTCAATTAATTTGAGCTGATAATCAAATTAACCTAAATTTTTACTTTTTTTTTTGCTGTTTTTCAATTTTATTTTATTTTACAAATAATTTTAATTTTTATAATACTTTTTTAAGCCCAATATATATAAATCCATTAATTTTTATATTTTAGGCTTGTATAATATATTGGACTTATCTAATAGTTTATAATATATTATTAATTTTTATTATTCGGTTAATTACCCGATTCCAAACTAAACTAATTGATAATTGAAATTTAAAAAAAGAATTTTAATTGACCTCAGATCAAATTAGATTCAGTAGCCAACCGATTAATCGAACTAAAACCGAAAAATACACACCCATAGACACCATCTGAGTTAAAGGCTTAATATATTACTAGATTATGTCATACCACACTATGTTCATTGATGACTAAACTACACATAGCAACATATCTTGGAGATTGATTTGGATTTGAATTGAAGCAACCAACTTCATAGGTTTGGTGGATCAGATTGTATCAAGAGAAACTTGGAAGTATATCATAAAGATTCAAGACTTATTCTGAACTATTTTAAGATATTCTTTATGCATATTATCCTACTTATTTCGAGAGAAGATTAATTGTAATTGATATAATATGATAGCAAGTCTCAATTACTTGTATATTGTAGAGACTTGTATAGGTAGTGTATTGAATTAAGAGTACTAAATCTTGATCATTGAGGAAAGTTTTTTGAATGCATTGATTGAAATAATCAAGTGTGTGACTTAGTTAATGTCTTAAGTTTTGAAAACTTAGAAGGAAATTGTCTAGATCTTGGATACAAAAGTGAGAAGTCTAAAATGGTAAGTGCTAGGGCTTGAAAAAACCTATTTTTTGAGGTTTTAAGATAGTAGATATTTTATCTAAGCAAGACCTTGAAAATATAAGGAAATTGAACTGCATAAACATATCGAGCGTTGATTGTATTTCTTCGGTAATCAATCTGATGCATGCAACAATAACACTGCTTTTGACATTACTTATTTTCAGCTTCCAAATATTGATTTTGACTCAACAATAATAACACATAAATTTGTTGATAGATTCAAAAATTTTATTTATTCATAAAAATAATACTACGGTCTAAATATGTTTGAGGAAAGAGAAAGATGTTAAAGATAGTATAGAATTTAATTCTGTATTTAAGATATAGGCTAAAATCTCAAACTTGAAGTCTAATCTAATACATATATAGGAGTGTTTGTACAAAAACATCCGTCCAAAAAATAAGTTTTCATATAATATGTAATTTAAAACATAGAAGGAAAAAAATATATTTATACAAAATATTATAATTTATTAAGAATATATTATCTATATATATTTTTTAAAACTTCAAAAAAGAATATATATTAGTTTAAATTTCTAAAAAAATATAATATCAACGATTATGTATTTAAAAATACTAGTGAAATGGAAGTAAAATTTTGAAATATATTTCAAAGTGAAACTTAAATAATTATATATGTTTTTGATTTAACATAAGAACATGAAAAATAGTTTTGGTATGGAAAAATATTACAAAACGAAATGTCATGTTGAAAAGGATAGAAGCTTGACATATTCATTATGTTTTTGACCTACCCACAGCCTTATCCCAAATATATTTTGAGTGGAGGTGTGCTTATGTAAGTTTTAATATTTTTTTTTGTTGTTTATATTATATTTTAATAAAATTTCCATGTCATGCAATGATAGTATATGTAAAATTTGCAGCGTACTCTTTTCCTATGTTTATGTCTAAAGGGTAATGAATAGCAAGTTGAATGAAGGTGAAAGGTTTCCCTGTCATCCCCACTCACCATAATGGAGGTTTGAAAATGTGTATATATATACATACTGTGCTACTACTGGTCCAAGTCTACAGGCGAATGCCATGACTATCAACTCAACCAAATAGTAGCCTTACTACCACCCACCTTTTTCCATTATTAACTCGAAGCCAGCCAAGAAGCAATTGAATTATGGGTTTGCTTGATTTCTTTTAAACCACTCTTCCAAATACCCAAAAATATTTATCTGGGTTAAAAAGAAAACAACGCTTTTATAAGTGGGTGTACAAATATAAATGGACGACCATCTTTTTCTCGACTTAAACTCAACTTGTGATCTTTTTTTAAACCCTTTAAGAATCTGTTTATGACCAACAATATCACATTTTTTAATTATATATATATTGCTTAATAAACATTAAAATGTTACTTTGGCCGTTTAGCATACTAGGAATACTAATCTAACCTTCTTTGTTCTTCTAATAACAATAATTAAGTCTCAATTAGAATATCAATGTCGAAGTTGTGTTTCGCCTGAATTAAAATTAAAGTGAAATTAGCCTAATAATTTTCTAAAATCTCACCATTTACGTTATAAGTCTTTCTTTTCATGATACAAGAGCTGAAAAACAAAATGCGATGCATTGTATATATTAGCACAAACAGTATGAGAATATTAGATTACGCGACACAATAAGATTACATTACAAAAGGGTAATAAAATAAAACAAAACATGAATGACATATGATAAACATACCAAAAAAAAAAAACCAATGTGTCATGTAAAATTTTTAAAATTATTTTTTTTAAAATTAATATTTTATGTAGCGTCAATAAACTGATATATTTTTTTTTTAAAAAATTAATTCATTTATTTTAATTTTAGATGATATGTCATTCTTTTAATTCACTAATTGGGGTGTTCAAATTTCGGTTAAAATTAAATTAATCGACTGAACCGATATAATTCGATTAATCAGTTGGTTAATCGATCTAGTTTGGTTGGAGGTCGGTTAATGATTTTTTAAAGTTCAATTTTCGGTTAATTCAATTCGAAATCGAGTAATTAATCAAATTAATCGAACTTGATAATTAATAATACAAATTATATGTAGTTTTAATTCAGTTAATTCGATCAAATGAACATTATCAATTTATTTATTTTATATGTTTTATGCTAGTTTTAACAAAAATAAAAATAAAAACATGTAAATTTTGGTTAATTCGGTTGTCCGGCCGAATTAACCAAAATATTTGTTTTGGTGAATTTTTTTTTGAAAAATTTTGATTCGGTTAATGGTTAAAAAATTCAGTTGATTCAATTAATATTAATTCGATTCAACTAACCGTTTGAATACCTCCACTCACCAATAATGAGTTAGGGCTAGTTCTGCATTGCTTTTCAAAAGCACTTCTGGAAGAAAAGCTGTGCAGAACAATCTGCTTTTGGCTGAAATTTTTAGCTTTTCAGAAGTGCTTTTGAAAAGCACTCCTGAAAAGGAGAAGCTAAAATTTTTAGCTTTTCCTCTCCCAAAAACACTTATAGTGCTTAATTATTTTTCCACCCCTCAAATAACATAGTAATTTCTCTTAAAATCATTAATTAAAAATAAAAAAATATTTTTTAAAATACTAATTACAAATATTTAATAGTTATATTTAAATATTTAAAATATAATTTATATATTCTAATTAAATTTTATAAATAATTAATATTTATTGCTTAAAAATGTTTAAAATTTATATTTTATATATTAAAATATTAACAAGAAGTTATAATAATTTTTTATATTCTTACTAAAATATAATAATATTAACTAATTTAAATATTATTTAAATGCATATTTGTTACTTGATAATAATATGTTTAAAATAGACATTTTATTTTTCAAAAGTACTTTTTGATAGCAATGCTAAACACTCAAATTTTAAATTAAACTTTTCAAAAGCACTTCCTCAAAAATACTTTTTCACAGCACTTTTTAAAAGTACTTTTCAAAAGTATTGCCAAACTAACCCTTAAAATTTATATATTTATAGAATATTTTAAATACAAAAAATTGCTTGATAAAAGTGTATAAAGGAGAAGAGAGAAAGTGGAGTATAAAAGAAGCATATAGCTTTGATGCCTTTCTTTTTGGATGGCAACTGATGAAAATATTCTGTCTCCAAATTCCTGCCGGCGTAGGCGACTTGGCGCGCGGCACCGAGGCCGGGTTCAGTGGAGCATAGCCATACGGTGAAATACAGCGTATGTCTAGTTGTTTTTTAATACTATACAGTTTACATACATGGCACACAGGGTGAAGCCAGGCAGAACCACAAAAGCTGTATAATAATCTCTATTTTTGTTCCTAGTTTCATCTCCTGGTTTATTATTACAGTATATTGAATTTTATTTGGATTAGTTTTCTCTGTAATTTGGTATTTTTAGTTTCTTCTTTGCCTCTTTTGATCTTAGACAATATTTGGTGGTGCTTATGCCTGTTACAAGTTCTGATTTATGGTTTATTTTCTCAATTAACCAATTGGATTATTTAATTTATAGTCTTAAAAGTTTTTCTCTTGTTCCCAAATAATATGGTTGTTTGAATTGAATAAAGATGAATCAGTCAACCTAGTAAATAGTGAGATATTAGTTTAGAGATTTGTAAGCCGATACAATTCGATTGAATTAGATTTTTTAATTTTTTTATACAATTTTTAATAATTTATATAATTGAATCAAACCAATTCAATTACAAATTCAATTTTGAAAATCATGTTAAATAAGCTTAAAGATAAACACATGCAATTTGATATCAATGTTATCTTCAAATTTTGAATATATTTAGCGAATTTTATTATTTTAAATTAAAATAATTATTCATATTAGACTTTTCAAGAGTTTAATTGTTGAGTATTGAAGCAAAATAAGACATACTCAAATTATTTTTCATACGAGTCAAATAAGCTTTTGGCCATCTTGAATCGAGTAGAAATAAGAGTAAATTTTAGAGTTTAAAGTTCAGTAAAAAAGTTGTTCGTCATTCCAGTCCACTGAATAAGAACAGGTAATTATATATATGGCTAAACTATCTCAATAATCATAAATATTTTCTATTTTGGTTATTTAAAAAAAAATTAATTCGATCATTCGTTAAATCCTTTTTTTTTTTTGCCATCTACTCAACAATGTCCACTGCCCAACCTCAAATCACCATTTTCATTACCTATCTTTATTAACAAGGTCAACCAATACTACCAATCCCCCCTTCCTCATCACCAACCCTCTAATCACCATTTGCATAAGCTCTTACCCAAGGTGTAAGCACCTATATTATCCCCTGTGAAATCTATCAAACCTAAAAACACTATAACAATTCCCTTAACACCAGCAACCATAAACACATCAACACACCCAATAACTAAAAAGAAAAGGAAGGGGTTTCAAATCTAGCAAACCCAAAACCCGCAAGAAGCAATGCAAAAATGTCATAAGAAAAAAAAATCAAAAAGTGAGAAAAAGAAAGATGAGAGAAAATGGAACCCCAAGTTCACGATGACCATTTGGATCAACGGCCTAAAGCAGGAGAAGTCATCGAATGATCATGGTAACGATGATGAAAATTGGCAATTGTGGGTAAGGAGAAGAAAAGAGAAGGAAAATAGGGAGAAAGAAGAGTTCCACGTTACTCATTGACAAGACAATGCTCGTCACTAATTTGCCATAGGTCCACGTACTCTTTAGAAATTTTGAAATTTAATTTTTGCATTTTTATTTTTTTGGATTCAATCCCTATACTTTTTAGTTTTCAACATTTAGGTCCATTTGTTAATATTGTTAAATTTTTTATTAAATTTTTTGATATGACATTTTGAAATTTAAAAATAAAAATCACTTGATAACAATGCAATTAAAAAAATAATGAACTTGAATTTAACAAAATAATTGTAACAATATTAATAGATGAGCTTAAATTTTAAAATTTAAAAATTAAAGAGATTAAATTCCTAAAAGAAAAATTATAGGGACTAAATTTTCAATTTACTAAGATTCCAGGGACTTATGGTAAATTTTAACAAAAATATTATTATTTAAATCAAATTCAGTTGGGGTTAGAACTTGCAGAAACAGACTGGAGGTGGGTCAAGTGTATCGGGCCAGTTGGGGCAGGAATTATAGTTATGTGGGAGTTATTGGACAAATCATTCTCTTTTAAGGGACATTGTTAATCATCTCAAAGCTAATAGATGATTTGGGTCTGATTTGGTGTGGGGTTTTAAGTATTAACCCCCATGCGATATGCGTCTATCAGTTTCGTTGTCAACATACAACGATTTTGCTAAAAACTAATACGTAATGAGTTTCACGTTATTATTATTATTATTATTTGCCCATTGACTTTCACGTTAACTGGAAAAAAAAACCCCTATCAAACAAGGTATATGGTTGTTGTAAATCAAAATATTTTAAATATGAAATTCTCAACCTATTAAAATATACATCAAGTGTCAAATATTGTGATAACGTACATTATACTTTTCAGAAAAACATGTAAATTTAAATCTTAAAAATAATATTATTGAAAAAGATAACGATACATTCTAAACATAAATCATAAAACAAAAATGAAAAATATAAATGCTATCCTCCAAATATGCATTTTGCAGTTGTTAGAGATACACGTGTGTTTTTTTTCTATTACAATAAAACCCGCCATGACAATGCAAATTGGTCGGGGTTAGTTGAATGATTTGCTGAACAAAGGAAAAAATATAAACAGAAATTAGTATTTTATGCATAAAAAAAGGAATTAAGAATAACAGAGTCGTACAAGTATTTGACAAATATATTAGTAACAATAGTTGGATATATATTTTTGGTCATAAAAGAGCAATAGTTGGATTTAATCCGTATAGAAAATTGAGAAACAAAGTCAGATGGCTAAGTTTACAAGTTAAAAGACATGTCCGCCCGTTGTTGGGTCAAACATGCACACGTGTCAAGGACTGACCAAACTATGGAACTGGACGGGCAAAGGCAAAGCGCCGCGATAAGTGCCGACAACTACGCACGTGTGTTTGACACTTTCCTACATTCCCACACGTGACACGTCTCTAAATGGAATTAGATTAGATTAGAAAGTCTTGTTTTTGGGCCCAAAGTTAGGCAGCTCCCAATGATAAACCACCCTTAACAATCCTCCCCCAAACTTTTTTCCATTTTTTCCTTTAAACATTTACTTTTGTCCCCAAAGTTCATTGAGCTTGACCTAGAAAAAACAAAACCAAGACCTATTGACAAGTGTTAAACTGGTTTGGCTCTTTGATGGATCAATGGTCAAAAATCATGCCTTAATGGGACCAAAAGTGATGGAATGTGCTTCGGTGTCAGTCCTTTTGAACAAGAAAAGGTAATATCTATTGCTAACACAACATTACTTTAGATGCCATAAGATTGCAGATTCAAAAAGATTCAGCAAATTAGAGACTGATTATAAACTTAAAAAAGGCAAAGTTCCATCTACCAATGGTTATGGACTCAAGAAAAAAGCGACAAGTATATCAACTCCATGGTAACCCATCATTTTTAAAGGCGATGATAGGTGCTTAATGCTAATACCAAGTAAAAAAGCAGCAAAGGATAATACCAAATGGCATTCATGTAGGAAAAGAAAGAAAACGAAGTCAAAAATTACATACGAACCTACTTATATATACAGTAAGTGCGTCAGGTTTAAAGGCAAAACAGGGAACAAAATGTCAAAACATGAACATAATTCAAATTTCAATGCCTCATCTTCAAACTTTGGTGGAGACAGAGTCAAGCCGGTACTTCCCTCGTTTACTGCTTCCAACTGTAAAAAACAAGAACCGCCAATTTTGTTACTAAAAGCAAGAACCGATAATCATTGTTAGTTTTTACTTCATAATAAGCCGACACTCACGGCTAAGGGCAGACAGTTCCGAGCTCTTCAACACGCGCAGCCTCTCCACTGTGGACACAAACATGCTGCAAATCCAAATTCAGACTCCGGATGTTACAATTTCGTTCATGTTTATAGTACAACATATATGCATACATTAAGAAAGTATATGACCAACATTGAAGAAAAGCAGGATACTGGTTAAAATATTAGGAACCCAATGCTGTTTTTTTTTTTTTTGGGGGGGGGGTGGGGGGGAGGGGGGCCTAGACGACAAAAGATGGTGTATAATAAAATGGTACTCTGCTATGTGCTTTGGTCACTAATTTTGGGAATATAAAATGGTATTATATAATATATGAATCTGAAATTGGATGAGATCCACAGTGACAAGATGCTTACTGCCACGGGACATCCCCAACAAGCATCCTGTCTCCTTCGTTATCCTCGTAAACCAGTGTATATTCCCCACTTCCATCTAATAAGCCCGTGATCGCTTTCTCCTCCTCCTGCTTCTTCACTATTCCACCAGCGGAGGAATCTCTTTGAGCTACAAGGATCCATGCAAAAGACAAACAGATGACATTCACCGTATTAAATAAAATAAGCCAAGAGTTTTTAATCACAATTGGAACAAGCGCCAGTCCAAATTTTGCACTTAAAACATCATATTCTCCCACATGCCACTTCATCACCTAAACAGTTTTAAGCTAACAGTGATGGCGAATTGATTGGTCTTGTGGTGTGTAACCAGAATTTTCAAATACACTGAACAATTAGCCTAATTTGATGGCTGATTGACATGACTATCCAATCACAAAATAGCTAACACATGGTTTTTAGCTTGTAATATTTCATTGAAAATTTACCAGCAAGGAGGCCTCTGAAGAGTTCATCAACAGCTGTCGAGAGTTTTTCATAGCTGTCATAGGCTTTGAGATCGACTTTCCTGCCTATGGGAACTCCATCCATGTTGATTTTCACAAATTTCGCACTCGGCTCTGCAGCTTTTTTTTCATTACCAACCTTGTGAGGGAGCACACTTGGTGATGATTCAGAAGCTAGTTTCGATGAACTGCTGTTTGCTATATTTTTCCTAAAAGAACGAATTGGAGGCCAACCCACAACTGGCCCAGGAGCAGTTCTGTTTTCCATTATCATAATAACCATAGAAATACCATCAATTCAATGCTAAATAATAATAGAGAATAGCAAGTACAAAAGGGTTCAAATAATACGCAATTATAAGAGATGTGATCAATATAATAGTAACATTTGATAGGAAAATGTAACATGACAGACAAAATTAGCAAAACTTGTGCATTTAAAGAGAAAGATGATGGATACGCACTTACTACCAGAAAAGGCTTAGAGCCATCATGAATGAGCAGATCAATAGCAATAAATGAGGTTAAAAACAAACAAATTTTGAAAACATCTGAAGCTGATGGTTAAAATTGAAATAACTAACAAAGCATGCATGGACCACACAACATCAAGTAAGGTAATCTTGTGACTTGTCAGTGATTATCCTCTGTCAAGAAGATTTTTTAAAATTAAAAAAATAGAATATATATTAAAGAGATGCAAACAGACAGAAAGAGAGAGAGATGTAATAAAAAGCTGGACTACCTTTTCTTAGAAGTGTTGGGAGGCACAGCTGTATTTGCAGTAGGTGAAAATGATTTTTTCTCTGCATTCTGAATGTCTACCACTTTAGTGCAACAGGGCTGTGACTGTTCCTTTGCTATAACAGGCAAGCACTGTTGGGGTGTTGATGGGAACTGAAGAAATGGAGGGTTTGTCAGCTGCTGATGGTTAGGGTGGTGGTTTTTGGTCCATGAAGGGGACAAAACTGAGCCAATCGGGTGGTGCTGCTGCTGGTCCTCTGGAGATGGAAGCTTATGCGCCTGTTTTCCGTTACTCTTCTTCATTGAAGAGAGGTAGCCAAGTGAGATTAAAGGTTCATCTCTGTCTCTGTTGTCGTTTTTGCCGGTAGCCTTGATGGACCAGTTATCTTCTTCATCACCCGGGGGACCAAGCCTCAGTTCCAGCTTCTTCTCTTCTGATGCTACATGGCTTCTCTCCTCTTTCCTCTTGGGATATTGCCACTCTCTTTCTTGAGGGATCAAATCAAGAAGTTGAGGACATGTTTCCCCATTATTTGAGCAACCTTTCTCCATCTCCTAAACAGGATGGAAGATATATCCAGTAACTCAAAATGATCACCTTTTTTTTCCCTCTATCTTGGAAGACCAAGAACCAGCAAACTGAACAAAAAAATATCCAAGAGTTAGAAGCTTAAATATAAAACAACACATACAAACTACAAAAAATGTTAAGAAAATAGCTATTAAGTAATGAAAATCCAAAGATAGAAACTTGCCTTACAATTTAAACTGAGTTGCTCGTCCGAAGTTGAAAACAATAAAGACCGACTTCATGAAATCTATATAACTTGCCTTTCGCAATGAAAATGAAGACCTTGGCTAACAACGTAAGAACTGTCCAGCTTAGAAACCTTAAAGCAAACACCTTTGCAACTGGAAAAGCCAGAGCAAAAACACAATATTATAAATATAAAAGAGCACCCTCTTTTAATAGAGAAAACCCCAGCAAGAGAAAAGAAAGCCCCAAAAGAAGAGTGTACTTTAACAGCTCAGAGTGCAAGGATAGATAGAGAGAAGGGTGGATTCTTATCTTTAGCTTTTCCTTTGTTTCTATTATGGCACGCTTAAGTGGGTTGGTTCTTGGCTGTCTCTTTCTCACTGCTTTATAGGACTCGAAAATAGGAAGGTGAATTTTATAGGTGTGGAGAAGAACAAGATGGGGGAAGGGAGCGTAAAAAGAGATAATAAAACCAGAAGAGATTCCCTTTTACTGAAGACCCCCAAACATGGAACAGGAAAACATGAATTAGAACAACACCTCACGCAACCACATCCCTCCACCACCCTGCTACTTCAACATCACTTTTGAAAAATTGTGCCACCCCACCCCATTTACTTAAATAACCCCCTCCCTCCTCACAAAACGTTAGCTTGTTCACCTCAGGAAGCAAAAGCAGAGCAAAACAAAAGAAAACAAAACTAAGCAAAGCGTGCTGTTGCTGACCTCCTCAAAGATAACACTTTTTTATTTCTTTCCTCCTCAAAGATAACACTTTTTTATTTCTTTCCTTTCTCTTTTGTCTCTCTAAGTTTAGCCAAGTTTTTTTTTCTAACACTTGCAAAAAACTACTTTAAAAAACACAATTTTTTTTAAAAAAAATTTATGTAAGCCAATTTGGTGTTTAAATTAACTTCATTTTCTTACTTTGAACCTCAATTTAGTTGCGAAACATTTACTTTTTATGGTTTCTTTGGAGGACTGAGTAGAGGGCACTTCTAATCATTGTTTTATTTAGATAACAAAGACAAATGACATGCCCTTTTCTTGTCCTGCAAAATATTAAAGTAGTAATATAGAGATGCAAAATAAATTACACTTAATTAACGGAAAATAGGTAGCTGACGCCAAATATCAGTCTTTAATTTTAATCTCAACTTCTTTTATATATTTATATATATTAAGATTTAGAGTTAAAGATATAAAATTTTGATTTTAAAATTAAAAATTTCAAATTCAAGATTGTAGATGCATAAGTTTGAGGATTGAGGATTAAATAAGATCAAATTTATAAAAAAAATTGTTTAAATTATATTAATAATGTTTTTTAAATTTATGAATTAAAAATAATAAACTAACAGTGTTTCGTCATTTCCCTAAGGATTAATGGACTGTTAACATAATAATTCCCTTAATTAAAATATAATGTTAATTAAGTTAAGATATAATAAAAAATGATAATTAAGTTAACTTCAAAAGAATTAATCAAGTTTAATTGATTAAAAGGGCTCAATTAAACACACTGAGTTGCTTTTGAGGAGCCCAAGAAAATGATGGCTGGGATGTCATCACTGATCTGATTTGTTTATTTTTTTAAAATTATTATCATAATTAATTTATTTTATATTTTAATCACTTATATTATTATATTTTAACGCACTCTCTTCTTTGCTTTTGCTACTTCCATTTCCTCACGTAAAAAATCAATATTTATATAACATTCAAGCTTAAATGTAAAATTTCTACTCCATTATATGCTTTTTTCACTTAGATAAAGTTGAAAGTATTTATAAAATTATAATTATACGTTATTTTTATTTTTTATTTATTAGAAAAATTACAAATTTGAAAGATTTTTTTAATGTAAAAGTGATATCTATAATGTAAGTCCGTAATGCTGGTTTTGAAAATATAGATTTATTTACTTCTTATAAAAGGAAGCAAAAATAGAAATGTTTACAATGGTTATATGTACCAGCAACTGATCTTAAGACTTAAGTTTTGAAGTTGTTTAATAAAATTTTTAATAAAATTTAGAGAGCTTATAAAATTTTTAAAAAAGTTAAAAAGGTATAATAAAAATTTTCAGAATTTTAAAACACCCTAATTAAAATTATTTAAAAATTTTAAGGAACAAATCAAAATTTTCTAAAATTTTGAGGAGGCGGAGCCCCTTATGCCTCCCGAGAGGATTCACCTCTGATAGGCACTGTTGTAGTTATTGTAGGATGATCTCTATCCTCCCTCAAAACCTGTAGCATCCCCATCGACGAGTTCTGAATCATAACGAAACCCCAGTTGTGCAATGTGGCTATTCTAGCAATGAAGTCAGTCGCTTGGTTTTCTTCTTGATATATGTGGCCTACCTTCACTACCCATTCACGGCTCAACATGCCTTGAATTGCTTCACCAAGAGCACTAGTTGGTGCTACCACTGCATTCTTCCCCAGTACGTTGACAGCAGCTAAGTTGTCTGACTACAAGATTATATGCCCGAAACCTATCGACCAAGAAAACTTGCAGAGCTTTTAAAAAGTTAATTAATTAAAAAAACAACTTAATGATGGGTGTTGTCGTGATTTTAATGTGAGAGACAGACAAGACAACCTTAACCCCATCAGACAGTTTCAAAGATTAGAGCCTCCAACATTGGGAACCAATTATCCTCACCAAAATATACTTTAAATTGAGTAATGTACCTAATTTGGAGTTTTTTTTTTATTTTTTTTATTTTTTAAAACAAGGATGAAAGAAAATTTTAATATTAATATAAAAATTCGATAATGAATTATAAGTAAAATAGTGAAATAGTTGTGAATAAACTTGTTTTAGTTTAAGATTTAATTAAAAAATTATTTTTAATTATTTTATTTAAAAGCATATTAAAATAGTAAAAGATAAAAAAATATTATATTAATATTCATTATCCTATTAAAAAATTTGTGTCTTAAGCAAATTTTAACTGAATTAGCGTGAAATTAATTTATACCAATTCAATCAAGAGGTCTAAATTTTGAAATGAAGAAAAACATTGGACTAAGACTAATTAAAATTGAAAAAGAATAATTACTTATTTAGTTTTCTAATTTTGCAAAAAATATTATTTTAATATTCTATTTAATTTTTTATCTCTTTTAACCATTGAACTTGTATTGTTTGTCAAATCACCTTAAAATAGATAAAAAAATTAATATTTATTAACTTTATTAACGTGACTCTACATTAATGTCACGTTAGTAATTAATTAATTTTTTTATTTTTTAAAAGTATAAAAATATATTTTATAATTTTTAATATTTTAAATAATTTTTAATTTTTAAAATTTTAAAATTTAAAAAAATAATTAATGATTTATATGATATCTGCATGTATGTTAAGTCAGTGAAGTTAACAAACATTAATTTTTTTATTTATTTTAGAATAATTTGATAAATAATATAAATTTAAATACTTAAAAAATTTTAAAAAATTAAATGGTGAGTTAAAATATTTTTTTGTTTGGAGTAACTCATTTAAAATGTTAAAAATGAAATGAAATTCAGTACTAGGTAAAGGCAAGGTCCATAATAAAAAGATTATATATATATAAAATATTAAAATCTAAGTCGCCTCATAAAGGTGGCAGTCTTATCGTTCTACTCTCTTTGATGCTACGATAATGACCATGAGACTAATGATGCAATTGGAGTTGGGACTTAGTACACCAAGTTAATAAAGGCGAATGGGGAGTAGGAGGCATCACTATTTCTTGTTTTCCTCCTTACAACATTTTCCTGCTTTGTTTTTTAAAAGTGCAAATGCAAAAGTGAAGCATGAAGTGATTTTATTTTTGTAATTTTTGCATTATTTGTTTAAAAAATTTAAGGTTTTTATTGAGATTTTTAAAATATCCATTCAATTATTTGTTTATAAGTAAATAGTTTTGGGAATTTAGAGAAGAAAATATAAATACTCTGGGGGTGTTGGCGTCAAGGAAGTTTGGTCAAACAAGCATATTTTATATTTCAACAAAAAGGAAACAAGTATGTTTATAAGTTACAACATTTAGATCGACATTTTTGACAAAACACAATTATTGATGTCTACGGTAAGCAAACAAGAAATATATATTTAATTATAAGAATTTATAAATATAAATTTTTTTTCATATTAATTTAGGAAACTAATGATACAATTTCCCCCATTAAATTAAAGTTAGAGGTTAGATTGAAAATTGGATGCAAAGTCAATTAGTTAGGCATTTGATTTTCGTTTTAAAAAAATATTGGTTTATTCAAATAAAAACTACAAGGATGTAGATTTGGTTGTCTTTAATTCATAATTTGAGAGATTATTGATAAAAATAAGTTTTTGCATAAAATAATAATTTTAAATGAATATTAAATAAAAAATAATTAATAAAATTGGTTGTTTAATTTCAAGAAACTTTGAAAAAAAAATCAATTAACTTTTATTATTATTATTATTATTATTATTAAACCACTATTCTCATGATTAATGCCAAGTTCCACCATGACGGATTTTTCTTAAAATAAAGTACCAATCATCTCAGCAACAATTTGAGACAAAAATCATTCAATACAACGATAAAATAAAATAAAATAAAAACCCAAGGACTGACAAAATTGCTCAAATTCATCCTACTCGAATCAATCATTGACAAATTAACTCTAAATAAAATATTTCATTTATAAAAATTATAAAAATTCAAATTATATTTGAATAAATTAAAAAAGAAACATTTTTTAAGTATCTAATTAAAATGTGCCGCTTGATATTTTTTAAAAGAATCTCTAATTAATATCAATACACTTTCGATCCATTCTCCTTAATAATATTTTAACCTTAATTAGTATTGATCACTTAACAAATAATAATAGTAATGCAAGGTTTATGTTTTTTTTTTGCCCAACTAAATTTATGATTTATGGTAGGGTGGGTTAGAATTTAAAATTTTAATATTTATGATTTTAGCGAAACGGTTAGATTAAGATTTATGATTTAAAAGGATTTAGGGTTTAAAAGTTGAGATTTTAAAATCTTAAAAAGTAAAATAATTTTAGAGTTAAACATAGTAATAAGAGTTAATTTGATGTTTATTGGTTTATTATATTATTCATGCACTCTAAAAAAAAGATGGTAAGTTATTGTGCCTAAAAAATGACTTTTAGGATAATTTTAATTTAAGTTAAACAATCATCAAACACTTTTAAACTATAATTTTATTATATAGTAAATGTCACTTTTTTTAAAATAAAATTAACTCAGTTTAAATTGAGTTTTGTTTTTTTTAATTATAAAAGAAATAAATTGACTCCTTTAATAGTAAAAGAGCTATTAATACATTTTGATAGAAAACAACCAAGTGAATATTATTGAGATTTGGAGGTCATGAGTTCAAACTAAAGATGTAATTGAACCGAGTGGAATTTAAAGAGTAGCAAATTAAAGCTCAACTTGAAATTTTAGGCTCAATATTCAGCTGGAGCTTCAATAAATATCAATTTAAAAGTTTAATTAAGCTTGTTCATACTTAAGTTTGAGCTCTATTGTACTTAAACTCCTATTATATAATACAAATGAAATGTAATTTTATAATATTAAAATAAAAAGCTCGATTAAGATAACGGGCTATTTAAATTAAATATTATAATACTTAAAATTTGCTTGATAAATAGATGGAATTCGATTTGATAATTATTAAATTCAATTCAATTTTTTTAATTGAATTTAAGTAGTTTTATGTTTTGAGATAAGCTACGAATTGATTAAGGATTGTACTAAAAAAAATCAGAACATATATTCAAACAATCCCCTATCTATCGGGTAGCCATGGGATAAAAAGGATTTTGTTGGTGCCCTGCCCTATAATGTCAATCCATTTTCCCTTTGTTGGCCACCTTTTTTATCTCTCGCACATTTCGCATATTTCTTTAATGCCCCAATCTCAAAATGTAGGAGTACAATATTAAGTTATTCAGCAACTATCCACAACCCTTCACAATAGATGCATCTTTTTCTTTCTTTGTTTTTTTATGGCCAAAACCATTTTTATCTAAAAATTAGATACACTATTGGCTTTTCCCTTTTCAAGTTTTTTCTTGGCTTCATCGATTGATCCATCACTTTCTTTGTAATGGGTTCCATTTTTCATGCGCCGGTGATGCCTACTGTTTACAACATCTCATGTCGGACCCATTTCCAGATTTCTCCCAATCCCTTCTTTGAATTATAAAAACAAACATTGGCATTGGCAATGCTATGAGCAGTCGTTTTTCTTTCTTTCTTTCTTTTTCTAATGACTAAAACTTAGCATCAAAATGATATTAAAGAAAAAACTTTTTATACGAAAAAAGTGCTTGCAAAATACCAAAACCTCTGTTATATATTTGATCCAGAAATTAAGCATTTATTTGTAACATGCTGAACTTGTTATGCTAAAAAAAATTTGTGTCTGTGTCAAAAATTTGCAATTAAAAAATCGAAAAATTAAATAAAATATATATAAAAACAACACCAAGGATTCAACCTACATCAAAAGGATTTTAAATCTCTCAAGTTAACTAGTTATCTATTTTCAGATTTTTTTTAAATTTATAAATTAAGCTATTTAATAAAATTAATTAAAAACTATTCAAATACATATAAAAATTTATAATTTTTTTAGTTTTAAAAGTTATAACTTTTTATCTTTTTTTCATGTTCAAATAACTTCTTGTACCAATTTAGTAATGAATTTTATAAGTAGCATAGATTACATAAAAACCCTTTTTATTTATTGCTTACATCTACCTATAATTCTCTCGACCCTTGTATGCTTAATTACGCTTGAATTCACGTATTATTGATTGCTATAATAATAATGCCAACTAAATTAAACAATACTAGGCTAGATTAAATAAAAATTATTTAAAGTTTAAACAATAAAATACAATTAAAAATATATAAATATTGTAATTTCAAAAAAGTATTCACTAAAATTTACATTAAAAAATCAATTTTATTTTTGGTATTCGAGTTTGATACTTTTTTTCTAATGTGGTACTTGTGTTATATTTTGGTCCAATTTGGTACCTGTGTTTGACAAAAAGGTTATATTTTTTTTGTACCTAAAGGTAACAATATTAAATTTGTAGTGTTTAATTCAGGTTTTAAGGTTGATTTGATGAAAGTTAATTGCTAATGTTATTAGATTTGAATTTTTCATGGCTATGTTAATAGAACAAATTTAGTGTTAATTATGAATTTTTTTAGTTTAAAGTTTAATTTGTTAAATACAATCTGATAGATGTGATCATTTAATTCGGGTCTTAAGGTTTATTTGATTAAAAATTAACCCTAAATCCTAAAAACCGTTATCTTCAAAAGCAAAAATGTATAATTTTTGTCAAATATAAGTATTACATTAAACAAAAAAAATAACATAAATACTGTATTAAAAGAAAAAATGTGAAATTCAAATACCAAATTATATTAAAAAAAATCCTTTCCACTAAGCGATAAGTTGTAGTTAGCTTTAAGGCTTTTGTTATCTTGAAAATTCTTCTCATTTAAGATTTTGTGAATTAACTACATACTTTTTGACATTTGGGTCATAAATTATAAGGAAAAGGAAATGACCAATCATAAACTTTCAAATAGAATGTTCTCAATCTGTTATAATATACTATAAGAAAATCACACTTTTTTTTTTGTCATTTTTATTTGAAGGTGTACATGCTTGCCTTGTTTCAAAAGCACATTTAAAGTGTTGTCTTAAAATTAACCATATGTATGGGGTTTTAACCTAAAAATAGTACATAAAAAACAAAACAAGTGTTGATGATGGTAGTATGTTCATTTTAATATGTTATATCCTAAAGATTTAATACATTGTATAGTTTTATTTAATTCATAACATTTGTTTTGGTAAAAGAGATGGATATAAAGTGGATTATAATTATTTGGAAACTAAATAAAAACGTGGCTAATTTAATTTGGACAACATGGAAAACGGTTTCAGTTTCATAAATCCTAAGGTCTGCAAAAAGGAGCAACACAAACATTATCTTACAATATATCGAAAAACAAAAATGAACTGTCTTTAAAGAAAAATTCAATTTTAATATTTATATATTTTTTAAAGTTAAATTCGCTCTCAATTTTTTTTAAATAAATGGCGCTTTATTAAGAAAAAAAAAGTTATTTTTTAAGTCCAAATTTTTCTTAAAAATGATTTTTTAAAAGTAATTATCTTTTCTAATAAAAAGATGTTACATAATAATATGAAAAAGAACACTAATATATTGACACCTATTCGTGGATGAGTAATACTTGTTTTATTCAAAAACAAATTATATTTGGAATGTTTATTTAAAAAATAGTAGTTCTGTTAGGATGAAAGAGTAACTTTTGAAGAAATGAACGAAGTCGCTAAAAGTAATTCACAATAATTTTATGTTCAAAAAATGTTGTTTATAGATAACTTTAAAACTTTGTTACTTTGATATTTTTATTTTAAAAACTGTTTTTTTTTATAAAAAAATTAACGTGACTTGACGCACTAACTTATTTAATAATTTTATGAGCCGTGTTCTTTCTCATAACACCAATTCATACAACAAATTTATAATACCATTAATTATTTATGTTTAGTTTTTTAAAATATTATATGGTTTTATAGAATTTTAAATAACAAACTGATTTTCTTTTTCTTTTTTTTTATTTGATATCACTTCGATACTTATATATTATATTTTATGATCTAGATTTTGTTTCTTAAAAATTTAATAAAATGTAAATTTAAAGTTAAAAAAATTAACCTAAATTGTTGCGTTGACCACTTTATTTTACAAAATTTAACTTGGGAATCATGTCGGAAAGAACTCCTCTACTACAAATACAAGCCAACTCATAGGCTCTTGCTCCACTGAAAGGTGTCAGCCACCAAAAATGAATCGTGTTAACCAGTGCATTGTACCCGCTAATAATGATATTGTCTATCCCGAAAATCCATAAAAGTTGCAAATAGCCAAATACATTGAATCCATTAGATCAAGTGTAGTCAAAAAGTGAGTCGGCTTAAACTCGAGAAACCGAGGCACTAAAAGAACTCGAGCAAATCAAGTTAGAGTGGATCCAAGAAAAAACGAGTCCTTGTCTACTCGTAAAACATCCTTCAAAGGAGGATCCAAGGTTCAGAACCTAGGCCATAGTTATTATTCCGGACATAAAACTTGATAGAAAAGGGAGGGTAGTCTTTAAAAAGTCAACTTAGGTGAGAACGGAGTAGATGGCGGGGAAAGGAGTTGGAGAGGGAAAAAGAAAATGGAAGAGAGGATGACAAGAGAAGGGAAAAGGATCATTATTTGAAAAGGATCGTTGACAACATTGTTGGAAACTTTGGTAATGATAACCAAATGGAGGAACAAAAGGAAGAAAGAAAGAAGAACGGGGAGGAGGAGGTAAAAGTGGGAGAAAGACTGATGATTGGTTGTAAGTTGACCAGAGTGAAGGAGACTGGTGGTAGATTTGAAAGAGGTTTAGTGAGCTCTAACCAAAATTATAGCATGGTATTTGTTCATTTTGTTGAAATTTTTATTTGGTTTTTTCTCAAAGTGATTGAAATTCGAGCTGAAAGTCTTGTATGTATTTATAAATCTCAATGGTACATAAATTAAAAATTGTGTTACTTATATTTCTTTTTTAAAATATAAATTTTGAAAAAATAATAATAAATACCTATATTATTGAAGTACTAAAATGTAGAATTGCCCATTTTCCTTATAAATTACCTAAAAATATCAAAAGCATCCATCTTTTCTTTTTTATTTTGAAGTTGAATAAGAGTGAAAGCCCAATCTAACGTGGGTTGGGTTATGTTGGATCCACTCTCTTCCGCACCACAACCATACATCTCCATCTTCGAATGTTGGGTTTGGGCTTATGGCAGCGCCCTTTAACATGAATCTGAAATATAGTTACTTCATGCTGTCGTCTAATAATGGCAACATTTGAAAATCTCATTTTTTATTCTTGTAGCAGCGATTGATGGAAGAGGGAGTAAAAGGTGTTAAGGACAGAGTTTCAACTTATTGAAATTATCAACTCAACTACACTTTTTTAATGGATACCAAAATACAAAACATGCATCGACTGATAGAGCAAAGCTTTCTGACCAAGCCCAATCTAAAACATAGCTTTACAAGCAAAATCAAAGCTAATTCAGTAAGGTGAAGTTTGGGAATACAACTACTCACGTCTGCATTGGGCTCTCTCTCTATTTAGGGCGATTTGCACTCTCCATTGGACCAATTTGTCTTGCCAGCTGGTCATAATAGAAAAGAAATTAGCACTAGCAGGACCTAAAATTACATAAGTTATTGACATGCTTAATTTGGGGAAAAAAAGGCACCTGAAAGTAAGTTTCAAGCTTCTTTCTCAATGTTGCATATTCTTTCTTCAGTTGCTGGAAAGTCCTCATGCATCTGCAAGTTAAACCAAAGTGGTAGGCTATATTATTCGGATTCTTTTTCATTTTTGCATCAAACATTTATGTCTAACATATTTTTAGATATGGATATGTGATCCTTCCAAATTCGGGTATATAAATATTGGACTCTATAATACAGGAAGAGGAAGCTTTCAAGAGAAGATGGAATTACCCTTCTGCATTTCCAGACTTGCAATATTCCCTAAACAATGTGCTCTCAGCTTTCACCTTTTTGGCTCCAATGCTGCAACCCATCCCAAAAAAATTTTAAAAATAAATAATTGGTTGTGTTAAAGCCAGCATAGAATATACTTGCTTTTAATTTATACCTAAATATCAAGTCTTATTATACAAGATTATAACTCTTTTCATATTATTTCAGCGGTTTTATTTTTATTTTAAATGAATAAAAAAAAAGAAAGAAGAAAGAGATTTGCTTAACATGTTACCTTGAACTGCTTCCTTTGAACTGATGCATTAACCCATCCAACTTACTAAAATCTAAAGGCCTCCGCTCCCTGGAGAGCACAAAAATGAAAAAATATATATATATATAATATGATGATCATCAAACTGTTGCGGTGGTTGAGTAGCATGAAAATAGAACTTACAGGGCGTGGTCTAAGTTAACGATTAATCTGGCAGAATCGCGGTAGTATAAGGTGACAACTTCTTCGACGAAATTAGGGTTGGCATCATCTTGGAGTTGCTCCAACTCCATGAATTGTTCATCCAGATATCCCTATATATATAATCATCAAAACACTGCTTAAGTTGGTTTTCTCTTATGCCCACATAAATAAGTGAGCAATGAACACATATGTTGAAGATTAAAACCATGCAAATTAATGTTGAGGAAAACAAACCTGATCAAACAGGGATTTCCTCAAGCTTGCAAGCTGCCTACGCATGGGGTTTCTCTCCATTCACAAATAACTAAAGAAAATGAATAACGAAAAGAAAGGGGAAAATGAAAGAAATTGATGGTTTGAGTGATAGTTGCAGTGGAAATGGGGAAGGAAGAAGGGGGTTTATATAGTAGAGAAATCCATTGTCAATAATTTTAAATAATAATAAACGATTAGTTGCTGCTGGAACATACCTACAAATCTCAAGTTTTATAATATATATATATTTAAAGTCTAGTATTTATGGAGGTGAATTTGAGAATTTATACTTAGTATCTAATTTCTTTTTATCTAATTAGTAGTTAAATTTGAAAAGTGTAACTTAATTTATATCTTTTAGGTCTAATTCGTTAAAATAAGTTGGCATAATACTGACAATCAATAATATGGTGACTATGATAAAATAAAAAATTTAAAATATATAAAAATTATATTTTTTATACATAGCCTCAAATAATATTTCTAATATTTTTATAAAATTTTAAACTTCAAAATAATAATATGAAAAACTAAAAAAATGTTTATCTAGAATGAATATGAACAAATAATATATTTTATTTTTAAAACATATCACTATACTAGTGATAGTCGCTGTCATATAGATTTATTTTAATAATATTAGTCAGATATCTAAAAAAAATGAAGTTAATTTAAATGTAAGGATGAATTAAATAAAAAAAAGAAATAGGTATTGGAGATTTAACAAAAAAATTTCATCCGTTGAAGATCGAAGCTTACATTTGGAAAAGAGATGAATGTGCATCAGGGGCGAAGCCAGAATAAATATTTAGGGAGGCCGGATAAAATTTTAATTTTTTATAATTTATATTTTTATAATTTGTAAAGAATTAAATCAAATTTTTATAATTTTAGGGATAACCAAAGTGTAATTTTATCTTTATTAATTTAAAATTTTTAAAAAATTTACATTTTAGAGGGACAGGGCCCATGCTAGCCCTCCTGGCTTAGCCCTTGATGTGGATGGTTTGGGAAAGAGGTATAGAAAATGGACATTTGAGTGGTGTTTGCGTCACTCGTAACTGGGGACTTCGTTCTGATTCGGTTTCCAAAAGAACAAAATATCAGATTTGTTTGTCGTTTTTTTTATCTTAAAAATATCAACACTTGACCCATTATTTAATAATTGTTTTCATACCTTTCATATTTCTAACCAGTTACAATTTTTTATTAAATTATACAATGTAATTTTATTTTTATATTAATTTATATCTTTATAATTTTTAAGAAGATTAAATCAAAATTTAAGAATTAAATTATAAACTTAAAATTTTATAATTTTTGAAAGATCTAAAGCATAATTTTTTTTAAAATTTAGGAGCCAAACTATAATTCATTCTTAAAAGGTTGAGAGAAAAACAATAAATTCAAAAAACAAGTTAGATAAATTATGCATGTTTAAATTATGAATCAAGGTTGGAGTTTAATATTTAAGGACTCTGGTTGTTAGCTCATCTCATTTGAAAATAAATATAGAATATTTTAATATAAATATTAAAAAATATATATTCAATTATTTTGTTTAAAAGTTTAATAAAATTATATAAAATTAAATAAAAATAATATATTTTTTATTCTTTAAAAAAATTATGAGGGTAAAATTTAAAACTCATATATTATATATTAATTAATTTTATTATATATTTATCCGTATGCTAAATATAAATATTTATTAATATTTTAATTAAATTTATTATACATTGATGCATGTATTAAGTATAAATTTTTATTAATATCTTGGACTAAAACATTAATTAATATATCTTATTCAAAACCAAATGGATTTAAAAACATATAATTGAAAATTAGATTTTGTTTTTTATTTAATTCTAAAAGTATATAAGTATTATATAAAATTATATTATTTAATTGGAAATAATGTAATGAGTACTTTTTTATTTGGAATCAGATTAGACTACAGTTGGAACTTAAAATATTTTAAAATTGAACTGAGACACTATTAAAAGATATTATTTAAAATTCAGACAAGTTTCTCAATTTTCACTAATAGTTTTATCTTGATACATTCGCATCTTTCTTCTTTTTCCACGTATACAAGATAGATATTTTCTCCCTTTTCAAGTTTCATGAGTGTACGTTCTTTTGTAAATGCCCCTCAGGATAAAAGTAGTACACTTCCCATGGGAATATGTCTCTCATAAAATAGAATAAATTAGTTTTTTAATTTAATTAATGTCGTTATTATAATAATCAAGTGAACATAAATACTGGTACTTTTAAACTCATATTTTCTTCTTATTTATATGAATAATTGTGTAACACTTCTTACCCGTATTCGTCGTCGAAATAGGGTACGAGGCATTACCGGAATTTACCGAATTAATTTTTCATTATTATGAATTAAGTACTATTCATTTACCGAAATATGTCATAACGTCCTTTAGAGGGGCCTCCAAAGCCCAAAACATACTTCGAGACCAAACCGGAATTAAACCGAAACCATAGGAAATTTTTCGCAAAATCCTAATTTTTTTTTATAAGCTCAATATAACTCTTTTATAAATATCTAACATTCCCTGCAATAAATCGAAACTAATCCAAACCAGCTAATCCATTTCAACCAATTTGATACCAAACCATACTTCTATTATAATTATACCATTTAGCATATTTATCACTCTTTACTTTAATACATATTCTTAGCATTTATATAATCATCAAACCTTATACATGCCATATAAATTAAAAAGGAAATTTACAAAAGCTACCGGAGATAATCTGAATAGTGTGATCATCAGTATTGATCCGATCCTCCGTATATTTTCACGTTAATCTACAAAAGACATTGAATACGCTCAAGTAAGCTTATAGAAGCTTAGTAAGTTCATAGGCATAAAATATAAATCTTACCAAACATTCATACACTTATATAATATAAACAATTACTAAGTTCACCTGTCAACAACAATTTCACATGATGAATTCATTTCATTGAGCTCAATTTCAAACATCAAATATTCAATCGTATTCCAGCATTTAGCTTCAACTATCACTTACCAACACTTGTCAAATTAGAGAACGTTGTCGAAACCATCCCTCGATTTAAAAACATTTTAAATTTTTAAATTTGATGAAAATACGGGGGGATCGACTTTTTGGAAAATAGAAATATGGAGTCGCTACCGATCCTTTTATTTTGGTGTGATTGGGTCACCTAAGAATTTGGTTATTTTAATAAAACATTTTCGGTTTATTAAAACACTGATTATGGTCTACGAAAGTGTAAGAAAATGGGCTCGGGAGTCGGTTACGTATGAGGAAGGGTTAGCACCCTCACTACGCCCAAAATTGGTACCAAATCGATTAAATACTGTCCTTATGTCTAAAATTAAAAATGTTTTTGAAATGTGGTTCTTTTTTTAATAACATTTGAATAACCCGAATTGATTGTCAAAAATCTTCCTGTTTCGACGTCCGAAAATTTATAATTTGAAAATCACAAAAGGATGCTCAACTATTTAGTCCAACGGAAAACTGAAACCCAGCACAGTAGGGCACGATTCTTCGAATTCCCAAACATTGACCATTGCCTCACCTTAAAAAAAATATGAGTGAAATTCTGAGGAGATATTCAATTATTTCGGGCAAATGAAAAAGCGCAACCCAGCACGATAGGCTCGATTCTCAAATCGCCAAACATCAAACATCGCCTTCCTTTTGAAAAATTTTAGAAAACGTGAGTGAAATTCTGAAGGGATCTTCAATTGTTTCGAACCAATGAAAAAGCGCAACCCAGCACGATAGGGCACGGTTCTCAAATCGCCAAACATTGAATATCGTCTTCATTTTTAAGTATTTATATATATATTTTTAAAACATGAGTGATAATACAAAAGAATATTCGATCGTTTTGAACAAACGAGAAATCACAGCCCAGCACGATAGGGCATGATTCTCGAATTGTCAAACGCCGAATATAGCTTTCGTTTTAAATAATTTTTAGAAGATATGAATGAAAATTTGAAGGGATGCTCGATTACTTTGGACAAACACAAAATTGCAACCCAACACGTTAGGGCACGATTCCGCGAATTGCTAAGTATCGAATCTCGTATTCGTTTTGAAGAATTTTAAAAGACGCGAGTGAAATTTCGAAGTGATATTCGATTATTTTGAGCAAACGCGAAATTGCAACCCAACACGTTAGGGCACGATTCCGCAAATTGCCAAACATCGAATCTCGTCTTCGTTTTGAAGAACTTTTGAATGAATGATTATAAAGCTAGCATAAGACGTATTAATTCGATTTGAAATAAGACAAAATTAATTATAAAATTTGGATTTTATAAAACCTCATTTCAAAAATCAGGCGGAAAACGATGATAAGGGGTAATATGTGTATGCATAAAAATACGACAATGGAGAAATGAAGATAATACAATTTATTTAATCAACTAACAACATTTAAGCAACTAAGTATGACTAACTTGAAAATATAACTCAACTTCCATTATGCATGGAGAATAATTAACATGTCAATGTAAGACAATGAATAATGCAACGATAATGTGCATGGCATAATAAAATAACCAATGCAAGATATAAAAACAACATAGCAATTAGAAGCCAATGTGCTATAAAACGGTTTTAAAATAATAACGAATAAATGGACCTATATACATAGGTTGACAAATTTGCATGAAAACTAGGGATAGCTATATGATTTTTGGAATATATACTATAGAATAAAAATTTGAATCAAATTGCGTGTAAAATATTTTAGACACAGATGCATTTAAAAATTGACAATGTACATAATAATTTAAATAATATATATAATATGAAAGAATAATAAAGATATATGACAAGATATAATGCGCTAAATAGATTTACAAAACATATATACATAAATAACTTTTAAAAATGATTATTTGCAAAAGACATAGAAATACATACGGCATTAAGTTAATTTTATAATAAAATATATAATAGTTTTAAGAACGTGCTTATATACATATATATATAGAGAGAACGATGTGTATAAAATTCATAAATTTAATATAATTGTTGTGCGGAAGCGTGTAAAAGAGTAAAATTATTGTACTGAAAAATCACACTAAGTTCAATTCCCAGGAAAGAGAGGTGGATCGCAAGGATCGCTTAAGTACCAGGTCTTTCCTAGCCAGAATATCCCTCAATCGTAATTTAATAGCACAATAAATCACTACAATCACACACACAATTCATGCAGAATAATACAATAAAAAACACAAGAATTTAACGAGGTTCAGCAAATTTTGCCTACGTCCTCGGGCACTACCAAATATATTTCACTCCAAAATACAAGTGAGAATTTACAAAGAGAGAGAGAGAGAAAACAATGCCTTAAGTAGAGAATGGCAAGTTTGAGATACAGAATGAGAGATGGTTATGCCTATTTATAGTTGAGGTTCAGGGATCAACTTGCAAAGTCACTTTACAATTAGGGACCATATATTGCAAATATCTCAGATTTTATTATGCCAATATCTCGATACCCATATCTTTGACTTTCCAATATTTGATACCCATATCTTTGACTTTCTATTATTTGATACCTATATCTTTGATTTTCAATAAATATAGATAATTCCCAATAATCTCCACCTTGAAGATTTGATTCGAGTAATCTTATCTTCACACAATTCTCTCTGCCTTTGTCAACAACACTTGATAGTGCCTTCTTCAACTGTTAAACATGCAGAATATTGATCAAGTTCAACAATGTTCGAACTTGATTGTTGTTACCACCTTGGTCATCATATCTGCGGGATTATCTGCAGTCTTAATCTTCTGAAGGTGAATTTTCCCCTCATCAATAATTTCCCGCACAAAGTGGAAACGTACATCGATATGCTTTGTACGTGCATGATAGACTTGATTCTTTGCTAAATGAATAGCACTTTGACTATCACAATACACATTAATATGCTCCTGGACCAATCCCAAGGTTTTAACCATACCTTGTAACCAAATAGCTTCCTTTACAGCCTCTGTTACAGCCATGTATTCAGCTTCTGTGGTTGACAACGCAACTGTAGACTACAGTGTAGACTTCCAACTTATTGGTCCTCCAGCAAGAGTAAACACATAACCAGTGGTTGATCTTCGTTTGTCCAAATCACCGGCATAATCAGAATCAACGTACCCAACAACACCTTTACCAAGTGTAGTATCCTGCTTAAATAGTAATCCAATATCCATGGTCTTATGAATATACCGTAGAATCCATTTCACAGCTTGCCAATGTCCTTTTCCAGGATTATGCATATACCTGCTCACTATACTAACTGCCTGTGAAATGTCGGGTCTTGCACACCCCATTGCATACATCAAGCTACCCATTGCATTAGAATACGAAACTTGCAACATGTATTCTCGTTCCGTATTCGTCGAAGGAGATAGTTGTGCAGAAAGCTTGAAATGAGAAGCCAACGGGGTACTTACAGGTTTTGTCTGCTCGTTCATGCCAAACTGCTGTAGTACCTTTTTCAAATACTGCTTCTGAGACAAGCTAACTCTATCATGAGCTCTATCTCTCCATATTTCCATGCCGAGAATCTTTTTAGCTTCTCCTAGATCTTTCATCTCAAACTCGAGATTGAGTTGAGTCTTCAATCTTTCAATCTCAACTTTGCTCTTAGATGCTATTAGCATATCATCAACATATAAGAGCAAGTATATGAAAGTTCCTTCTTGTAGCTTCTGAAAATACACGCAATGATCAAATTTACTTCTTGTGTACCTTTTCCCTTTCATGAACTGATCAAATCGCTTGTACCACTGCCTCGGAGATTGCTTCAATCCATAAAGCGACTTTGTCAGTTTGCAAACCCAATTTTCTTTTCCAGCAACCTTGAATCCATCTGGCTGAGTCATATAAATTTCCTCTTCCAAATTACCGTGTAAAAACGTGGTCTTCACATCAAGCTGAACTAGTTCAAGATCATATTGCGCAACCAAGGCTAGCAAAATCCGAATAGACGAATGTTTCACAACTGGAGAAAACACTTCATTGTAGTATATTCCTTCTTTCTGAGCGTAACCCTTTGCTACTAATCTAGCCTTGTATCGAATTTCATTTTTATCAGGAAATCCTTCCTTCTTTACATATACCCATTTGCATCCAATTGCCTTCTTTCCCTTGGGTAGTGTCACCAACTCCCAGGTCTTATTTTTATGAAGAGACTGCATTTCTTCATTCATTTCTTGCTTCCACTTTACACCATCAGGGTTACTTATTACTTCTGTGTAAGTAGAAGGAACATCATCATCTGTAATTGGAAGTGCATAGGCCACTATATCATCAAAGCGAGCAGGCTTACGAATCTCTCTTCTTGGCCTTCTATATGAAATTGAATCTTATTGCTGTAGAGATTCTTGGGTAGGAACCTCTTCATCATTTGTCCCTTCAATATTAGCTGGATCATCGTTAACCTTTTCAAGCTCCACCTGCTGCAAAGTACTACTGGTTTTGTCATCCTTTTGTGAATCCTTGTACTTCAACATGGTTGATTCATCAAAAGTCACATCTCTACTGAAAACAATCTTCCTTGTATCAGGACACCAGATACGATATCCTTTTACTCCATCAGTTATACCCAAGAATAATGCTTTCTTTGCTCTTGGGTCTAACTTAGATTCTTTTACATGATAATATGCAGTGGAACCAAATACATGCAAAGAATCATAATCAGTAGCAGATTTACCAGTCCACATCTCCATAGGAGTTTTTCCATTTATTGCAGCTGATGGCAAACGGTTAATTAGATGGCACGCATATGTAACTGCCTCAGCCCAAAATTCTTTGCCCAATCCAGCATTAGACAACATACATCGAACTTTCTCCAGTATAGTTCGATTCATTCGTTCTGCCACCCCATTTTGCTGTGGTGTATCCCGAACAGTGAAGCGTCGCACAATGCCCTCATCTTGGCATACTTGTAGAAATGGATCGTTTTTGTACTCAGTACCATTATCTGATCGAAGTCGTTTGACCTTTCGACCAGTTTGAGTCTCCACCATCTTCTTCCATTTCAGAAATGCATCCAAAACTTCACTTTTTCTTTTCATTACATACACCCATACTTTTCTTGAATAATCATCAACAAAAGTAACAAAATAGTGCATACCTCCCAAAGAAGCTACTTTGGTAGGTCCCCACACATCACTGTGAACGTAGTCCAGAATTCCTTTCGTATTGTGAATTGCTGGACCAAATTTTACCCTCTTCTGCTTGCCCAGAACACAATGTTCACAGAATTTCATTTTGCAAGAATTTGCACCTTTCAATAAGCCTTGCTTCACCAATGTCTGCAAAGCTTTTTCACCAGCATGTCCCAATCGCATATGCCATAATCTGGTAGCCTCTGAATCTACATCTTTTGTAGAAACTGTTGATGTTGATCCAATAACTGTACTTCCATTTAAAAAATACAAGTTATTTCTTCTTGTGCCTTTCATCACCGTCAGTTGCCCAGCTACTACTTTTAGTAATCCATCTCCCAAAGTGATTGTGAGCCCTTTAGATTCTAGGGCACCTAATGAGATGAGATTTTTCTTCAGGCTAGGTACGGTACGTAGCGAACATCTGTCAAGACTTGGATTGAGCCGTCGTGATTCTTCAATTGGACTGTACCCACTCCCATTGTCTTACAAGCACTATCATTTCCCATAAGAACAATTCCACCTTCTAGCTCTTTAAGACTAGAAAACCAGTCCTTATTAGGACACATATGGTAAGTACATCCTGAATCCAAAATCCACTCATCATTGCATGCCAACCAAGCTAAAGTCTGACTCTCATCATGCTCCGCTACACATGCATTAGAAATAGCCTTGCCCTTTTGTAGCTTAGGACAATTCTTTTTCCAATGCCCTTTTTCACGACAAAAGGCACATTCATCTTTGGCGGGTCTCCCTTTGGACTTTCCCCTTCTACCAGATTTGCTGCTGTGTGAACGACCTCTTACTGCTAAGACTTCTGCGGTTGTATCTCTGTGATCTCTTTTATCTTTCTTTCGAGTCTCAGATCTATACAACGCACTACAGACTGCATCAAATATGATTGTGTCCTTCCCATGAAGCAATGTAGTGGTAAGATGATCATATTCATCAGGAAGGGAATTCAACAACAATAATGCCTTATCTTCATCTTCAAATTTCTCATCCAAATTTAGCAAGTCTGCTAAAATTTTATTGAATGAGTTCACATGGTCATTCATCGACATACCGGGTGCATACGTGAATCGATAAAATTTCTTTTTCATATAAAACCTATTTTCAAGACTTTTTGTTAGAAACTTTTCTTCCAGTGTATCCCACAACTTCTTTGCTGATGTTTCCCTCATGACAGAGTACTTCTGCTCTTTGGCCAAACATAGGCGAATTGTTCCACATGCCTGTCTATTGATCTTGGCCCACTCCTTGTCATCCATCTTGTCAGGTTTTTCTTCAAGGGCTATATCCAGCTCTTGCTGACATAAGACATCCAGGATCTCACATTGCCACATACCAAAATTATTGGTACCATCAAATTTCTCTACTTCAAATTTCGCATTGGTCATAGTAGTCTTTGACAATGACTTTTCCATTTTTTTCTCCTCAATCCCAACTACAGTACGTGAACAGTGCCGTGAACGATCGTATTCCCCAAGTACGAATCTAGCTCTGATACCAATTGTTGTGCGGAAGCGTGTAAAAGAGTAAAATTATTGTACTAAAAAATCACACTAAGTTCAATTCCCAGGAAAGAGAGGTGGATCGCAAGGATCGCTTAAGTACCAGGTCTTTCCTAGCCAGAATATCCCTCAATCGTAATTTAATAGCACAATAAATCACTACAATCACACACACAATTCATGCAGAATAATACAATAAAGAACACAAGAATTTAACGAGGTTCAGCAAATTTTGCCTACGTCCTCGGGCACTACCAAATATATTTCACTCCAAAATACAAGTGAGAATTTACAAAGAGAGAGAGAGAAAACAATGCCTTAAGTAGAGAATGGCAAGTTTGAGATACAGAATGAGAGATGGTTATGCCTATTTATAGTTGAGGTTCAGGGATCAACTTGCAAAGTCACTTTACAATTAGGGACCATATATTGCAAATATCTCAGATTTTATTATGCCAATATCTCGATACCCATATCTTTGACTTTCCAATATTTGATACCCATATCTTTGACTTTCCAATATTTGATACCCATATCTTTGACTTTCTATTATTTGATACCCATATCTTTGATTTTCAATAAATATGGATAATTCCCAATAATAATGTATAGATCAAACATCGGTGTCACCAAAAATATATACAATATGATAGCTTAAAAGATATATCACGTAAAATTATATAATAAGAGATGAGAATAAATTTAAAAGAAAATATACGTGTAAAATAATATAATATTAATAATATACATGAAATAGAAATTAACTCTATCTTGAAGTATATATGCGTGTAATAGCGTATGTAAAAACATTATAATAGCGATCAAGGAAAACGAAATAAAATCATTGAAACAACTCAAGATATAAGAAAAATATAAGTAGACAAAGACATTTACGAAATATTATGCAAAGTATTGTAATAATATAACATAAAGAAAGCAAACAATACAATAGAAATTTAAAAAAAAAAAAGAAAAAAGGGAGAAACAAAATAAAAGCATTAAAACAACTTAAAATATAAAACGTAAAACAAGGATAAAGATGTCTAGTATGCCTTTAAAATAAAAAAATGAATCATAAAATGAAAAATAAAAATAAAAGGGACTTAATTAAAATAGAATTAAAAATAAGAGAGACAAATTATAAACGAAATCAACTAATAAAATACAAAGGGGACTGGCGTGTAACATGAATGAATGTGATGGGACTGAATATGGAAATAGTTCAGACCCCAAAGCTCAGTGCTGAAGCTTGGACCACGTTGCGAACGCGCGCAAATTAGGGGGAAAAATTTAAAAGAAAAAGAAATATGAAATGTGAGCTGATTTACACACCGTACGAAAAGGGAAGGGTTTATCATGAAATTAACCCATTTGACGCGCATTGAAATGGGTTTGGGTCTGGAAGTAGTTTGATGCACGGATCTAATAGCTGAAACGGCTCCGTTTTATTTCTTTAATAAAAACAAACTATTCCTTCCCCAAACAATGAAACAATCAGCCCTATTTGAAATTGAAAGCCTAGCCTCCTATTATTTCCTTCAACCGACCCTTAGTCTCAACTCTTAAGCGCCGATTCGCCACCATGAACGGCAACCAGCGTGCGCGAGCTTCAGGATTACTTTCTCAGCCTTAAGATTCCCTCTATACCTCGATTTCAACGGAGCAGAAGGAATCCCATGGCTTTTGTAAGGTAAGTTTTTCACTTCCCTTCTTCCTCTCAACCCATCCGTGGGCTTCATCGGCGCCGAATGCGCCTCCACCAATGGCGCGATTTTAAACAAATCCCTAAGCATCTAAACTCTTGGATCGGAGAAGCGAACAATGAATAGATCGACCCCGAATCCGGTAAGAAAACTCTTTCCCCCTTCTTTATATATCTTTATGCAATAGATTTGAAATCAATAAAATGAAAAAAAACGATGAACAAAAGGGACACCTTTAAGATGTTTTTCTCTGATTGTTTCTTCTTCTGTTTTTTATTTCCAGTGTTCGTAAATGTGCCTCCTTTTACAAGATTTAAAATCTGGCTTCTTATAGCCGAAAAAGAAAGAGGAAGAATCCGAAAAAATACAATGTTTTTCTATTGTTTTCACTTGCTGTTGTTTTCCTTGTCTGTTTGCAGGTGTGCGGGTACGGGGCCAGCTGTGGCGTACGACTTGTTGTGCTGGCGTGGTTGCTGGAGACTGGAGTGTACGGAGGCGCTGGAGGGGGGGCTCGATTGCGGCGCAAAGCGAGGAAGAGCCCTAGGGTTTCTAGAGTTGTAATAGTTTTGGGCCGTTTGGGCCACGGGTGCTTTGGGCTACTTGGGTTAGTTGGGTTTTGGGTTTTAAATGTGGGGTCTAGGTTTATGTAAATTATTGGGCTTTGTAATATTTGGACTCTTGTAGACATTTTGTTGGGTTTTTTATTATTATTATTTTTTTGGTTTTTGTTTTTGTGTTGTAACAGGCCGGGCAAATTTTGGGCCTTACAAATGTCTTACGGATTTGAGTATGTTGTTCACTCATTGTCACATTTCACTTTGCCATATTTGGCACACTTTATCACTTTGCCATGTTTGGCACACTTTATCACTTTGCCATAGTTCAACTATGGACTTGCACTTTCACATTTTTCACTTGAACACTTTGTCACATTGTCATAGCTTTGCTATGGTCTTACACTTGAACACTTGCACTTTGCCATGATATAATCATGGTTTCATCCGTCAATTCATCACTATTCACTGGACAATAGTAGCTCTTGTGTTCTGCTAAATTTGAACTTTTGCTTTGATTTTCATATTACTACAATATTCATGATTCAATAAAAAATATATATAAAATAATACATTTAAACATTCCTAGTTTAGCAAATAATTATGAAAGTTCAACCATATGAACTTACCTGGGTCGATTTGTAAAATTTCTGAAAGTTCAGAGACTAATCAGCTACTTTTTCTTTTCCTCGACTTGCTTCTGGTTCTCAGTCTATCATTGTAAAATCATTCACTTATCAGTATTGACTTCACCTTCATTCTATTTCACATTCTTAATGTTTATAACCCGCTTATAAGTAACATTATCTGTAATTTCACTATTTACTTATGTATATTCAATGCTGTCCATCCGTGTCATAGTCACTAAATTATTTTTATCTTGAGCTACAGAACTCTAAATTAGAATCCGCTAGTTTTTCCTGAAACTAGACTCACATATCTTCATATCATAAAATTTTCAGAATTTTTGGTTTAGCCAATAAGTACAGTTTATTCTTAAAAATCACCCATGTTCTGCTGTCTGATAGTTCCGACCCTTTTTCACTAAAAATTAATTATCTCCTCGTACAAAACTCGGATGATGTTCCTGATTATTTCTATTGAAAATAGACTCATTTATGATTTTAAATATATAAATTTAAGCCCTTAATTATTTTTATTCAATTTTTGATGATTTTCAAAACTCAGAACAGGGGAATCCAAAATCATTCTGACCTTATCTCACAAAATTCATTATATCTCATGATTTACAATTCCATTGCTTTCACCGTTTCTTCTATAGGAAACTAGACTCAATGATCTTTCATTTCATATTTTATTCATTCTCTAATTAGATTTCTAAATTTTTTTGTGATTTTTTAAAGTTAGACTACTACTGCTGTCCAAAACTATTTTAATGTAAAATGTTGATTTCCATTTTGCCCCAAATTTCACAGTTCATACAATTCAGTCCTTTCTCAATTAACCCCTCAATTAAGCTAATTTTTCTCAATTAATACTTTACCTAGACATTATAAGTTATTTCACAACTATAGAAATTCATAATTTCCACATAAAAACCCTAACTTCAAACTCTTATACAATTAGGTCCCAAACATTCACTTTCTATTCAATTCTTTCAATAAAATCAGCATACAAACAATTTAAAGCTCTAATTTCATGCTAAATCATCATATACTTCCATCACATATTCATATAAACTTTCAATTTTTTTCATAAAATCAAAAACTAATGAATTCAACAAGTGGACCTAGTTGTAAAAGTCACAAAAACACAAAAATTTCAAGAAATAATCAAGAATTGAACTTACTTGCAGTAAAAATATGAAAAAATAGCTTAAGGAAACCCTTCTATGGTGTTCTTGCTGATGAGAATGCAGAAAAATAAAGAGAAATCTAGATAATTTCACTTTAGTCCTAACTTTATTAAGTAAATTTTGCAATATTTCAATTTTGCCCTTAATTCATCAATTTTCCTGCTGATTTCATGCCTCTTGCCGTCCAGCCCAAAACATTTTGGGTCTAATTTCCTTTTAAAACCCTCTTTAATAATTACCTAAGCTTTTCAATCATTATTTAACTAGTTTTGTATTTTTTCAATTTAGTTCTTTTTAACCAATTGATTATCCAAACGTTAAAATTTTCTAACGAAATTTTAATACCAACTCAATGACACTCCATAAATATTTCTAAAAATATTTATGGCTCTGTTTATGAACTCGAGGTCTCAATACCTCGGTTTAGACCCAATTTACTTATTAATTTCTTTTTAAATCACAAAATCCACTAATCCAAAAATTCTCTTTTCATCACACTTGACTCATATGTATTTATTTATTAAATTTTAAAACTTTTTTATCGGATTTAGTGATCTCAAATCACTGTTTCCGACTCTACTGAAATTTAGGCGGTTACAAATTGTCACAATTGTATTAAAAAATTCATTTTTTCCTTATAATTGAATCTTAAAAAACATTTCATTTTAATTATCAGCATTTAATTACTTTCGATATTAATGTTTCAAAAATGTAAAGCTAAATATTTGGTCGCATGGTTTTGTATGTTAAATGGCCTTTGATCCTGTGATATCCATTGTAACATAATTTTGGTAGGCTCACATAAAAATATAAAATAAAAAAGGTTAACGAATAATGAAGATCTTAAAATATTATTGTTAACCCAACTATTCGTACAAAAAAAGAAAAGAAAAGAAGAGAAGAGTGGTATTTACAACTTTAATTAATATTAATGTGGAATTTGATTTATGAATAACACTTATCAATTAAGAATTTGATTTTCATAATAAGAAAAGCCTAAGAAAGTCCCAAAGGCCGAAATTGCCTAATGAAATGATTTAGAATATGCCATTTCGGCTTCTCTCTGTGTTTTGGTTTGGCCGCAATTGGCAACTAAAACAGGTTTTTTTTAGTGGTCATCAATGAGACAGAATTTATATCGAAGATGTATAAGAGTCTTTTTGGATGGATGTTTATTTTCAATGAGGTGTGTTTTTTTATCTCACGTTATAATATCGTTAAAGTATTTCATTTTGCTGTCACTATTATTTTTACACTACTCACAAATAAACGCATTGCCCATTCAAGAGGCCCAAAATGTTAGGTTTTTCTTTTTCTCAATTAAAGAGGGTATATAAGATTAAATTTTTAGAAAAAAAAACATGCTTTTAAAATCATTCAATGAAAGATTAGTCTTTTAACAACATTATAAAGCATTATTATTCTATACTACCTTTAATCTATCCAATTAAATCTTACTCAAACTTTATCATTTTGGTATGATCTAATAATTTCACAATTGTAAAACTATTTTCGTTAAAAGAATGTCACATTTCTTAAAAGAAAATAGAAAAAGAGTGCGTAATTCTACTTGTAGAAATTGTGGAGGGAGCAAATATATGTAATAACTTAAACAACAAATAGGGAGGTATTAAATTGAAAAAAACAAAATTTAGATGGATGTCAAAAGAATAATGTTACCAAAGAAACGATAAGAAATCATACAATTTATTGAATCATGATTTTAATTATGGATAAATAGACCATGTGATGATAAAATTTGGAAAATATCTAGACAAATAAAGAGAGAGGGAGAGAGAGAGAGAGAGTCAGTGATGATGCCAACACTCCCCTTCAATCCCTTGGTTCTTGTGCTACTATTGTATTTTGAGGTCATTTTAAGTTGCTTACAAAATTCTTCAAGTTTGTATCCATTGATTTTTTTGATAAATAAAATGGCAACTTGATTTTTTAATCAAATGTGTTTTATCTTAATTTCATTGTTAAGTATTTTTTCAAGAGTATAGTGATAGTGCATCTTTACATTCTACATCCGTGCATCAATGCATCAAAAGCTAGATTCTTTGCTAGTTGTATTACCAATTGGTTGTCGCAATACAACTTAACTGCATTGTAACATGCTGCTTTAGAGATTTCAAGAGTTGTACTAACCATATGTACATCTTGTGCTTCCGTTGCTATTGCCTTGTATTCGGCCTTCATGCTTGATAGTGGCACAATAGGTTGTCTCTTGCGATAACAAGAGATGACAGTGGACCCCAAATTGAAAACATCTTATTGCTGACCATCAGTGTATCACAATTGCCAGCATAATATGCATCACAGTGTCCTACCAATTCACACGAGTCTTGCTATCATAGTATGCACCATAGTCAAGGGTGCCTTTAACAAACTTTAAAATTTGATAAATTGCTAAAAAGCAAGTTACTATTCTAACTGCATAAGTTATATATGGATGCATCAGGGTGAGATATATTAGACTTACGACCATTGTCTATACATGGTGGGGCATCATTTGGGTCTTTTTCTTCAACCGAATAAACTTGGGTATTTGTTTCCATTGTTTTTGAAATTTACTTGCATTTAAGCATTCATATTTTCTCAAGATATCTCAAACATACTTTTGTTGACTTAAGAACAAACTTTCGTTGGCCCGTTCTATATTAAATCTTAAGAAGTGATTCAATTCTTCAAGTTCTTTTGTCTGAAATCTTGTTGTAAGGTTGGCTCGTGTAATCTTTTATTCATCATATTTAGTGATGATAAGATCATCAAGCACTACTAATATTTTTCCATCACGCGCTTTTACTAACAAGCTTGTGTTTATTGGTGCTACTAAATAGTCATTTAATACGAGAAATTCTTCTATCTTGCCATATCAAGGTCTCGGTACCTGCTGTAACCCATAGATTACTTTATTTAATTTTGCAACATAATTAGGATGGTTCCTGCTTTCAAATCCCCTTCACTGTTACACATAAATTTCTTTGCTAAAATCTCCATGTTTGCTAAAATCTCCAAAATTTATATGTTGTAAACGCTAATATTACTCAAACAATTGTGATCTTGGTAACGGGACTTCAAGTTTCATCAGACTCAAACGTATGCCTCTCCACAAACCACAGCAATGTCACTCGATCATTATCAAACTGACTGCAATCTTTTTCTGTCTGTGAGGATCCCACCAGAGCGCATTCTACTTCTAATAGGCCATGAACTAGATCAGAATCATTCTCAACGAACCCATAAGAAGTGATCCCATTTTTTTCATCGGGTCCGGGTAGAGACCAAAGGTCTTGAGCGACCGATCCGGCAGAACAACTCAAAAGATAAAGAAGTATCGTTAATTTCTTCATGCTCGTTCCAAGCTCGAAGTACCATTTGTACAAATAAGAATCCCCTTTCCTACTGGATGCACGCCAATGGGACCCTCCAATAAGTTTATTGGAATTGGCTCTGTATCAATGGAATCTCATCATCATTTTATGGCCTAGGGTATACTGATTTTGTAATGTCCTAATTTTGGACAACCTTAATGATACGAAACTCCATTACAATCCAACAAAAAAATTGATATTTATTAAAATTTGTATTTAATTATGTGTGAGTATTTAATATATTCATATTGTTTTTTTATTTCACGAACAACTTTAAAATATTAAAATATGTTTTTTAAATATTTTATTATATTCTTATAGAATTTACTTACCATATTCTAACTCTACTTTTAGAGTTTAAAACTTCACTGTAGTTAAGGGTATAATAAATTATTAAATATATATTTAAGAAAAAAAGACACTTGTCTTGTGAATAAAAAAAATACCTCTACCTTTCTCTTTCATATTGGTTTCTCGAGGTAAGGTATTTTGTCGTCGGGTGGTGGACGGCCTACTTCTCCTAAAGGTTGGTTTTATACCTTATTGTCGTCGCCGACTTTCTCCCTTCTTCCCCTTCCCCTCCCCTCCCCTCCCCTCTCCCTTTACCTTCCTCCCTCCTTTCTCTTGATGTTGTTTTTTTGGAGTGGTTCTGTTCTGGGTTGTCTCCTCCGGCCACTTTGGAATAGTCGGTTTCCTCTCCTCCCGCACCAACCTTTCTTTGGTTCTCCACTTTTTCGCCTTCCCTCTCGCCCCTCTTACTTCCCCATGTCGGCCTCCCTTGGTTTTCCAGGGGGTTTTGTCTCAGGTTAAATAAATGTTGGATGTTTTCTCGAGTTGGTTAGGACTCGCTTACTCGGATCTGGTGTATCAATTCGCTTGAGGCTTAACTGATTCGTTTGTTTTCTTCGTCTGATCTTAGTGGTTTAAACAAGTTAGATGATCTGGGATGGTGTCTTTATTGGGAGCGGATACCACGCACTAGTCAACGTGTCTGTTTCCTAGTGGCTGACATCTTTCTAAAGAGCAAGAGGTGTGGTTTTGATGGGTATTGGTGGCGGAACTATTCTTTTCGGCACAAATTCTTAGGATCTGGCAAATTTCTGGGTATAGTTTATGTGTTGGTAAGGGTTATTACTATAACACCCCCTAACCTTATCCCGTCACAGGAACAGGATTACAGAGTATTACCGGTCATTACAGTTCGATTACAATTAAAACAGAAATAATTATTACATAGTTCATAAAATATTTCTTATTGTTCCTTTAATGGGTCATCAAGACTCGAGATAGAAGATAAACATAAATCGGGACTCAATCGGAAGCTTATAAATTTTTTCGTGTAATTTTCAAAATTTCCCTTTTTGAACAGTACCATACGCCCGTGTGGTTTAAGGGACACGCCCATGTAGGCACACCGTGTGGCTCAATTCGAAACTAAAATTCAAGATGCAAGGAACACACGGCCTAACTACATGCCCGTGTATAAGCCGTACGTCTCACACGGTCTGACCACACGCCCGTGTGCCAAGCCGTGTGGACTCAAAATGAGCCTTAATGTCAAGTTTACCAACCCTGCAATACAATAACACCAAACAATCCAAAAACATACATTCAATCACTTCAATTCACATTCAAATCTATTCTCAACTTGTCAAACTAGACATTTTATACAACTATATGATGAGTCTTTTAAGTATTTCACATACGTTATCAAATAACTCAAATTCATACCAAATAGACTATTTCCTACCCTATACCATTACTAACTCTAAATTTACTTATTACACTATTGCATTTACAATTCAAAGTGACATACATAAGACATTCTAAGTACATGCCATTACCAATAATTAACATGCTTTACCTCATTAAATTCGGGATCGGCCTAGGATGCTGATTCAATGGTCTGGCTTTAACTTACCCTGCGCACGGAAACAAACCATACGCTGAGTATGAACTCAGTGGTATTTCTATAATTCGAACACTTAATAATAATAATAATAATAACATTACAAACTCAAATCATATAATAAACACAATGGTATAATTGTTTCAATATCATTAAGTAATAATCAACTATTTACTTTTCGATTAGTAATTTGTTTTAATCCAACCTCTATATCAGTCAATATTTTTCAAAATCAATCAGTTTATCATTATCATTCAGTAGTAATCAATTATTCTTTGTAATCAGTTTCCAACATATATTTACAATTCATTTGAATAATAATATTATTCATCTTTCATTCAATATTCTGTACTATTCCACTTCAATAACTGTCAATATTCTTTAGTCATAATCAATTGATCTTTATTGTTCAGTATTAGTCAGTCATCAGTATTAATCAGTTATTCAGTAGTAATCATTTATTCAGTAACAGTCGTTTATTCAGTGGTAGTCAATTATTCAGTACCTTTATTTACCCCTATTAACATAATTCGGACTTTGGCAGATATACAGATCCAACCAAACACACCAGTATGGCACAATGTGCCTCATCAGCTTTGCCGAAGTAAACAGTAACAGTACAGTACATAATATCTCATCGGATTAAACCGAAGTAACAGAAATAATACGACACACGAAGTGCCTCATTGACACAAATTTGAAGTAACAATACGACACTATAGTGCCTCATCGACCCATAGTCGAAGTATCCCTGTATACTTCTAATCCTATGGCATGCCAATTATATTCGACTTAGCCCGATATTGTTAATAGGGTATTCAGTAAACTTTTAGTTTTCAATCAGTATATATTTCAACTAATCAGATATATTCTCAATTCAATATATTTCAATTAATCAGATATATTCTCAATTCAATATATTTCAATTCATTTTATATTAACAAATGTTCAAATTTCACAATAATCATATATTTTCATATCAATTTCATCATTTCCCAAATCAATATATTTTTCAATATAACCTACATTCATATTCAATTCCACATTAATCACATTTATCCATATATATTCAATAAATTAAACATATACCAATTAATCCATTTCAATCATAAAACATAATAATTCTTACCTTAACATTTGCCATATACTTTAAATAAAAATATAACCATCAATAATTAAGTTCGGATTATAGAAATATAAACCATAATTTCCGAGTTAAACCCCGTTGACTTTGCCTTTTTCCTTGCTTAGCTAAGGATTTTCCGGCACAATGTTGGCTATTAAAGTTTAAAGCTTCAAAACCTCAATTTTCCCTTTTCTCCCTTTCTTTTCTTTCTTTCTCCCTCTTTTCTTTCATTCTATTCTCTTTTTCTTCCTTTTATTTCTTTTATATATAATAATAATAACTATAATAAATATCTATTTAATAACAAGTATTTATTTTACATTTGCATCCATATATATTATTATATTTGTATATCATTATCACCATATATTTGTCTTTCTTTTATTTATTTAATTATTTACTTTATTTTATTAATATAAAATAATAATATTTAATACATACATGTATTACAAATATATGTATAATATTTATTACACATGTATTTTATTTTTACCACACACTTGACACTTATTTTGGCTTATTTACTTATTTAGTCCCTTCAATTTTCTTTATTCTATAATTAAACTTTCACACTTTATTCAATTTAATCCTTTTATCTAATTACTCTTAATTTAGGCTAATTCACTTCATTAAAATTTAATTAACCACTCACTTAAATTCGTAAATATTTTTAATAAATATTTACGAATCCGTTTTTTCAGAAACAGAGACCCGAAAATACACTTTTTGGATAACTGTAAAATTCGGGTCGTTACAATTACAATTAGAGATGGGCAAAATCCCATTCGATTCGAAAAACCCGATAAAAGATTTAAATTTTGAATTAAATAGTTCGAATTATTTGAGTTAATCAAGTTATTCTGATCAACTCGAATAAAAAATTAAATTTTTTGGTTTAACTTGAATATGAATTACACAATTCGAGTTATCCAAAAATCCGAATAAGAAAAGGCAAAACTACGTAATTTTGATAAATGTTTACCTTTTTTAAAGTTAAATTTCAAAACTATTAAGTTAAAAGGCAAAATTTCGTTGCTTTGATAAATATTTACTCATTAAGTTAAAAGGTAAAACAATTATACTATTTATGTAGTTAAATAATCTTGTACTTCGTCTACTAGTTAAATAATCTGTCCATGTAAACGCAACATTGAGTATAAATAATATGATTCGTTAACTCAACTCGACTTAACTCGAAAATTTTTCACCCGATTCGAAAAATTCAAAATGAGTTCGATTGCTAAAATATGATTCGTCAACTCAACTAACTTGAATTTTTTTGACTCGACTCGATCTAATACACACCCCTAAATACAGTGTTGTCTAATTTGTTTTTTGTTGGAACTCATGTTTCAACGAACTGAAACTTTATACTCATTTGCTGATACAGAAATGGTCCCGTAGATGTGACATTTCCTTTACTATTCAATATGAATGAACTAATTACCTTAATCCGAGCCTTTTGTTTTAGATATTGTATAAATAGGAGATATGTTGGATGAATTAGTGATGGACAACTATCTCATGTTACTCACAATGCTTTGATTCTATCCTAAGATTTTTATGTTGGGAAATCTTTTGCTAAAACTTATTGATTTCAGTATTTCAATTGACTAATATTCAAATGTCAGCTTCCACTCCACAATTAATGCCACATTGTTAATTGGAATCTCAACTTAGCTGACTCTAAAAATATTCATTCAACATATTTATTAATAAACTAATTTTATTTATCTTTTATAAAAAAAGAAGAAGAAAGAAAATACATCACTTCAATTATGTATGACTTGTTTTCTTTTGTGGGACAAGAAGCTTAGATCCTCTCCCTATTGCAAAAACTCGCCTCTTCTTCTCACACTATTTGTAAGGGTTTCATAATTTCATTTTCTCACCTCCCACGAGCCTAAATATTTATGTTTCTTTTAGTAACAATCAACTAATTTTATTTTGTAATTTTTATGAATCATATAATCTTTGGCTCTTTAACTTGGTAATCAGGTCCACTTCGGTACCTACATCTATTTTGGTCCTTAAGGTTGAATAAAAAAACTGCTTGAAATTGATCAAAGTTGAAAATTAGGATAAAAATCGACAGTTGAATAGGTTCAACCAATTTAATATTTTTTTAATTATTTATTTAATTATTGTTGGTCTAGTGGTCGAATCGATCGAATAAGGAAACGACGGTCTAATTGGTTTAACTACCGATTCGGTTATTAAAACATTGGACGTGACACTCTAAGATTGTATCATGTCATCACCTGAAATTTTATATAATTATTTTTTAATTTTTAAAGTGATGATGTGGCATAATGTTAGATGTCACATCATTAAACTTTTATACTTTTCAAGTTCAATGACTAAAATAGACCTAGTTGTCAAAATTCAATTGGCAAAATGAGCCCAAAAAAAAGTACAAGTACTAAAATGAATCTAATGGCAGGTCAAAAAATTATATTGTATTATTTTTTTTATTTACTTACATAACTTGTTTTTGAAAAAGAGGCATATTTTGAAAAGATTTTTTTATTGGAGTTTTATTCCTTTTTTTTAAAAAAAATTAAGTTGAAATTTATATTAATAATTATTTTATATTATAACAAAATACTTTAATATTAAATTCTAATAATTGGTCCATTGGCGAAGGGCATTTACCCATAGTCACTATGTTCTAATAATGTATACATTTTGTATAGTGATTTGCTCCTATGGGTTGTAAAAGAATACTTTAATACTATAAGTTAACGTTATCAAAATTTTATTGTTATTGATTTTATATATTATGGTAGGGATTAAATTATTGGATTTTAAATTTAGTTATTTGTAATTATTATATATACATGACTCATGTATAAATAACTATTATATAATTTGTTGGTTTCATTGGATTGAGTGTTAATTTTTATAGAGGTTAAGAATTGATATATTATGCAAAAACAAACACTGAAATTAAATTTTTATATAATTAATAACTTTCTTAATCTTGTATTATGAGGAAGCACAAATGTTCCGCTTTAATTTAATTTAGGTATTTATCAAATTGGTTTGAGGAGATATTAAATTTTAAAATAGTAATTTTTATATGAAAATTAAGAAAAATTACATATATTTTTTTTGAAGAATTATAAGTTTTGATCATATCTTCTTTTTTTTAACACAATGCTTAAAGCTACCCATAGCCCCTCCCAAACCCATAAATAGGAAAATAATACGCTTTAGTGCACTCAAACCCACATCCTCCTGCATTGACAACAATGCCCATACTAATTGAGCTAAAACTCAATTGGAAAAAAGTACATATATTTTATGTTATCTTGTTTTTTCAAAATTTTATTTAAGATTGTTGATTGAGTTTTAATTCAGTTGGTATCGTTGTTATTGTAACATTAGGAGGATGTGTATTTAAATATGCTTAAACACAATTTTCGTTTGATTTAAGGGTTAAGAGAGATTAAGGATTTGTATAAAAAATTATTATAGATGAATCATATGTATTTATAATCAAATAAAGGCATTCAAGAATGTTTAAAACAGTTTGGAGATTAAGGGTTAAAATGCTTAAAAGTGTAAATCAATGATTTAAGTAAGGTTTTGAAAGATTACAAGTTGATGGAGCAAACTGTGTCTTAAAACATAAATTATATATTTAGTTGAGCAAGAGGTTGTCTATCAGCTTAAAAAGGTATTTATTATATATACCCCACTACTACCATGTAAGAGAAGCGACATATATGCCCCGCAGCCACACCAACGCCACAAACTGCATACATCTTAAGCTATATAGGATCCTATCATATGTATTTTTCAAAATAAAAATATTTAATGCTTTTAAATCTTGATATACATTCAACCTTAATTGCGATTCAATTTTATATCTATTTATTTTTATATTTGATGAAGTGTACATAAAATGGTGTTACCTCAACAATGTATTAATAATTTATGAAAAAATCAAAATTTTAAATATAAAATTATATAAAATATAAGTTTATATATTACATTATATATTAAATCGCAAATTTTTCCCTTTCACTAAAATAAAAAAAAATTGTTAATCAATAATTTATATTTAAATTACTTTTTTTTTCCAATGAGTCACGTCAGGTTTTGTGTAAAAAAAACCAGGTAGCCATGATTGTATTAAAACTCAAATCACCATTGATATAGCTTAAATATGCATGAGATTAGTTATAAAAAGTAAGGAAGTTTTGGATGAACATATGGTTTTGATTCAGGGAAAACAGAGAATGAAAAGATAGATGGTAGAGGGGGGTTACACCAATCATTGAGTTATATTAATTTATTAACAAGAAAAAGAGAATTTTTATTTGTGGATTTGATGGGTGGAGAATAACAATACGAGGCCACAGTAACAAGTAAGAGAATAATTTGTAGTTCCCAAAATAGGGAAATAATATATCTACAAAATTATATGTCAGTAGAAATAGATTTTTCTTTTTCTTTTTCTTTAAAAAGAAAATACTTGACGTAGTGATACCGATTTTTAATATGCAGTGGTCATAATCAAGGGCTGTATGTGCCTGCAAAATACAGCAACATGTTAGAAGAAGATGAGAGAAGTGTTTGGGAAGAGATTCTTTCTGCACTTTATTTTCACAGTATAATCCTTAAACACTTGTCTGCTCACAGCTACTCTGTTCAACACTCGTAAAGCCGACGATGGAATATATCATTTGTATTACATTTGATATTATGGTTGCTGTAGCGAATGAGGAAGTCGAGTTTTATAATATTCAAATTCAAGTTTTATGGTTGCCCAACACTTTCTAATCTACTATTATTCAGATTTCATATATTGTAGAATTCATTGATATTAAAGCTATGTTACAATGCCAAATTAAAGTTTGATTTTGCTATATATATCTCGTCCCAAACATTTTGTTAAATTAACTACTTTGATCAGAGAAACTCCTTTATTGAATCTATTTCAGTGGAGCATACAGTCTTTCATCATCATTGGCTTCTATCTCTCAGTCACATAGAAACTTACCTAATTAACCTATAAAGATAAGTCTCTCAAAAACTCACCAAACCAAACTACTCACATAAAGAGTATGTACAGTTTGCCTATTTGCACACCCACTGTAACCACTCAAACCATTTGTTTGTATCAACGTACTTTTTTTTTTTTTTCTGATACAAGAAGTGAGGAGTATTATGGCTTCAAGTAATATTGGGTTTGTATTCGAAACCTAATCATAATGACAACTGCATTTTCCTGTTGTTAATAGTAAATGCTATATAACCAGGACTACTTTCGTCATGAATGACTGATAACTTGCTTGAACAGACCCTTTACCAAGATTTATGAAGAATGCAAATACAACCACGTCTTCCTTTACTAATGATTCCTTTTTCTAGAAGATAAGTCATTTATTCTATTACCAGCAAGAAGGGGGGAATCCAAATATATATAAAACCAAGTATGAAAGAAAAGGGTGTTGCTGAAAAAGAAAAAGGTGATTGATTCAAAGAAAAGGAAGGAAGATATAGATGTGGATGAAGTTAGGTGTTTGGTTGTGAGTTGAGTAGAGCCCCTTTGTTGCTTCTTTAAATGGAATTAATTAAATGTGGTAAAGGGGGAATAAACCTACTTTGTGGGGATTGATGCATGTAATCAGACACAAACTTAACCTTTTCATACATATTCTAATTTTTTTCTTTCTTTCAAAGCCGCAGCATCAATTCCTTCCGCTCATCTTCCTCAGAATCTCTTTCTATCTCTCCCTGTGTGACTGTCTATTCAAATTTACTGTAAGTAGGAACCCCACCCCACTATTGGCTAGCCTTCTTTTTTATTTTATTATTCCAAATTAACTGAATGAGACATGATCCTCGTAGCATACCTGAAAATAAAAGGTTGAGAATCCAATGATGGATGAAGTCTGCCACCCAATTACTTATATTTGTTAGATACCACATCAACCCAGAAAAACAACATCATAATAAAGGATAATAAATAACAAAAAGTAAAGCTTGATTTGTACTGACAAGACAACCATGATGCTGCCCAGTCCTAAATCGGTCTTTCTAATATTGAGATATGTGTATAAAAATATTAATTTTCAGAGAGAGAGAGAGATATGAATTAAGCATATTCTAAAATTTGAGTAACCACATAGCTGACAAGTGGCAATATATATTCTCTGCTGCTGTAAACGAGTTGAGAAAAGGTGGTACAAAATAGGGGCGTTATATTATTATGTCTCAATTTTTTAAATTATTTAATGATATTTTAATTATTTTTTATATTATTGATTTATAATTTTAATATTTTTTTAATTTAAATTTAGAAATCTAAACTTCAAATCATACGTCTTAAATTTGAATCTTGAATCAAGAACATTGAACTTAGCCTTTTAGTTAAGATTCAGTTCAGAGTTCAGGTTAAAAAAAACACCAAAATTATGTATCAATTACATGAAAAAAATTATTAAAATATAATTAAATAATTAAAAATAGATATAGGATGACGTGATGTCCCTATTTCACACAATCTTTTCTCTGTAGCAGTTTTTTACTTTCAAAATTTCCCTGATGATGTACGTATGTAAGGAGTGAAATGATAGAGTGACTTTTGAGATGAAACGTTGCCTTCATCCAGGGTTTGCAGCCTTATGGGGAAAGTTCGCTTCTTGCATACCTAATTCATTTCGACTATCATCAATTCACAACATTGTTGCCTCAAATATATAAATACGTGGTTGAGTTAATATCACAAGTTAATTCAATATTAATTTAGTAAAAAAAAGTATTAACATAATCTTATTAAATAAATTATATTATTACAATTGTATTTTTCCTTTTTCTTGTTTAAAAAAATTATAAAAAGTTTAAAATTTTAAGATATGAACTCATGCCATCAACATTTATAAAATATATTTTTTACAACTTCAATCAAATCTTTATGTTGATATTTTTACACATTTTAATTTTATTGCACAAATCATTTCAATCACATTATTTGTATATTTATACCATTATTTAAGTGTATGATTGAGTTGGTATTACAAGTAAACTTGATACCAATTCAGGAAAAATGACAATATTATAATAAACAATTAGAGTTCATTTAATATTTGCATATGGATTGTTATTATTAGTTTCATTATTTATTGTATCTTATTTTTAGAATTATATAATATATGGTTTTTACAAAAGGCAAACACTTGTAATAAAATTTTTAGAATTATATAATATCCTTTTAAATAAATAAATTAGTATGTCTATAAATATATGGAGGGCCGAGAAATGACAGCATGTAAGTGAATTCAAAATTCTCAAGTGGAAAACATGTGTTTGATTAATGATGTTGGTTCAGCAACCTTTAATAAAAAAGATGGTTGTTTGATTTAAAATTAGAAATATAAATTCATCCAATCCAAAATTATGAACTAAGTTATACAAAATTCAAAACTCCGAAAACAAATTTTATATCCAACAAGGGCAGATCAGTTTTTTTTTTTTCATTCGTTTTAGTATGTGTTTCCAGAGTCCGTATGAGATGGAAAATTGTGAAGTGAGAACTACTTATTCAAATCACATCACAACTTAATCATGCATTGACCACTGGCTCTCACTAAATCCCATCTCGAACGCCTCTTTAAGCTTCCTTGTTTTTGTGATGACGTTTGTAGTTGTTTAAAAATGTTAAACACAACATTAAGGGTCTGTTTGTTTGCTTGTATTTGATTTTCCGGAAAATGTTTTCCTCATTTTACGCTGTTTGGAAGCCTGAAAATAATTTACATTTGGAAAATATTTTTCAAAACATGGGTAAAATTAATACTGTTTTACAGAAAATGTCTTACAAATTATTTTTCCCTAAGACATTTTCCATCTCTTCATCTAGGTAAAATCTTCTCCCTTCCTTCCGTTCTTCATTTCTTTCTCTCTTTCTCTATTTTTGCAAATCACATTCCTCTTTTTCTCTCTTTCTCAGGCAAGGCAAATCTGCAAAGGTAAATCTCTCTTTCTAAGGCACGATATTGTTCTTCTTTTTTTTCTGGGTTTGGGTAAAATTTCGTGAAATACATGTTTCTCTGTGAGCAGTAGAGAAAGGGTTTTTTTTTTTACAGTATCAGCCTCTCCATCTTTGTAAATGTCTTCAACTTCTTCATGGATTCCTCTTAATAATTTTTGTGTTTTTGTGTTTTAAGTGTTTCCTTTTTCTCTTTTCATATTTTCTTTGTGCTTGTTGCATGGAAGAAGAAATGGTTTGGGTTGTTTGCGTTTCTGATTTTGGTTCAGTAATGTATCACAAATCATTTTGCAGCATAATGTTAGGTTTTTAAACCTCCAAGATAAATTTATGACACATTTCATTTTTCCTTTGTGTTTGATCCATGCTTTGTAATCTCGTTAAAACCCATGTTGCTGTACCTTAGGTTGGTTCTTGTTTATCGATTTCATTCTTTTTTTTTTGTACAAAAATTATCCTGTCCATAGGGAATGCAGATTTTGGTGATCAGTAAGCAAAAGAAAAGTTTGTGCATCTTTGATCCATTGGGTTTTTAGGATGATTGTAAAGAGAAATAGAAAGATTCACTGCCCTGTTTTTAGCATTCAATTGTATTTTTCTCTGAAGTAATGTCAATGGTTGTCTTGTTGCATATACAATTAATTTTACCTTTCTACATGTTCTCAACTTTCTTTCACTACGATTCACAGATTAGATGCTCTTGTCTTTTGCATGTATAAACAAATGAACATAACAATGACATATAGTGGTATACCATATAATTTTGGTTTATATATATATATATATCTTAACAACATGTTAATAGGAAACATAAAAAACTTTCAAAGACATTCACGTTTATGTTGAGTGCTGCGATGTGTGTTTTGGAGCCCATTTCATCCCAAGATTTATTCATTGCTGCATGTTTTCTTATAACATCATTCAGGCAAAACATGGATGAGAAGGTTGTTGTATAGTTCTTATTTATGGATGGTACTGCAGATTTTAGTTTATCAAGGGACAGATTAGGCATATTTTGTGACAAGTTGCTTGCAGATCCTTCCCATTTATTTGTAGGATAGTATCAAGTTAACAAATGCCTCTTGATGGATGCAGTTCAATGAAATGAAAATTTGTAGGACAAAGCTTGTACTGCTTTAATGTTATATTCTTATTTATATGTTTTTGAAATGTTTATTACCTGGTATTGGTATTTTCTGGCTTGTATGCATAGGATGATAAATATCCACTGCAGGGAGAAATATAACTTTTGGTTATATCTGATAAAGTAAATCATATTTTTTTAAAGATGTTTTTGTTAATTCATATTGTGCAATCATGCTACGATATCCAGTTAGGCGTAAGCCAGATTTGTTTACCACGTTGCTGGGGGAGCTTTAGATTTTTGCTTGCTAGGTTTGGTTTTGTCATTTACTTTCTCCAATGCTGATTTTTAGCTGGTTAAAATAGCCATAAAAATCCCTGTACTTTTCATAAATTTGAAAATTAATCCTTGTACTTTTATTTCTAACAATTTAGTATCTCTACTTTTTAGATTTCAAAATTCAAGTCCAATCATATTTCAATTGTTTTATACTTGTTATTCTAATTGTGTATAACATCCAACAGGCACACAAGAAGTATGAACCATTTTTGAATAAAAGCATTGATCATTATGATGAAATGGCTTTGGTTGTTGGTAAAGATATGGCAACAGGGAGTTTTGCCAGAACATTTGCTGACATAGATTTGGATGATGGTAACCAAGATTCAGTGCCTCTAGACTGCTACAATGAAGAGGATGAAGAGGTAAGAACAAATGTATCTTCATCTGGCACATCCAAACGTAAAAGAAAAAATGTTCAAGAAAGTGTCGTTGATGAACAAGTTAAATTTATGGGTGAACAACTTGGCAAAATTGCTAATGCTTTGGAACAATTTATTGCGGATAAGACACCACAGCTTTACGAACAAGTGATGTCGATGGAGGAAGAAGGATTTCATGATGGTTTCTTGTGTTCTGTGTTTGATTATCTAGTGAGTCATGAATCCGAGGCCAAAGCTTTTTTAGTTAAAAATAAGAAGCATAAAAAAAATTTGGCTTCAAAAATTTTCCCAAGGTTAAAGATATTGATACTTTTATGTGGTGTGATATTTAGTTATGCACTTGGACAATGTTGTTATTATGTGGTGTAGTACTAATTATGCATTTGGATAATATTATTAATTTCTAGTATTAATTGTGGTTTAGAAGCTAATTTATAATTATTCAATCCTTATTTTTTATTTTTTTAAGACAATTACAAATAATTTATTTGACTTTGATTGTTTTCAATTTATGAAGGTTAATATTGTAGCTTAATAATTGAGTATTATTATATATTTAATTTAATTTAATTATTTATAAATAAATCATTGCAATATATATAAAAACAATTTAAAATATAAAAATTTATTAATATGTATATAAATTTATTAATATATGTAACAAAAACAACTTTTACGGAAAATATTTTCAGGAAATCTGTCAAACAACAGAAAATATTTTACACAGCTTCATCCAAACACCAGAAAATATTTTCAGTAAATCATTTTCTAAAAAAATAAATCATTTTTCAAAAATTATTTTCCGAAAAATATTTTACTGGGAAACATATCATATGGAGAAAAGCCCAGAAGAGCAGTGTCTAAAAGTAAAACCGAATATATATACAAGACCCAAAGCAATGACTGCCATAATCCATTTGATTTTTTTTTTTAATACTATAACCCATTTGATTATTATTACAACTATAGCCTGTTTACAGTTAGAATGAATAAATATTTCCCTTAAATGATCTAACCCATGTTATATAGACCCAGAAATTTCTTACTACCCAAAAACACAATAATGAAAAGAAAATATGGCATAGATAAGATAGAGATGCCCCTTTCCTTGGCTGCATTTTCAGACAGCTTGGATAGCACCAGTTTTACCCTTGCCCAAGTCTGTGGCACCAACCGGGGCATTTGCATGAAATGCAGATTGTCTTGATGGTTCTCCTAGCAGTTTCAAGGATAGCGGTGAAGGCTCTTTATGCCCTTTCTCGCTCTCTCCTATACAGAGCTGAGACATTCCAACTAGTTCATCTACATTCACAGGTTCCTTGGGAAACATCGGAACAGGCTTCAATACTTGATGTTGAGATCCCTCTATGTCCTTCCCTTCATCATTAGGGGCTAGATTTGGTGGCCAAAATGGGTAAGCAACAGGTGCATAAGGTGAGATGAAACTGTGGACAATAGGTGTGTATCCGCTTGATACCATCATGGTTTCTTCGGTTCCTTTAACTGTTTCTTGTGCTGCAGTTTCTCTGTGTTCAAATTCAGAGTTGAGACAAAGATTTAATGAAGGTGTTGAATTTGAATTATCCGCTTCTACATGTGAAGAAGGTGGCAAAACTTGTTCTTCCCGAACTGCAGGTGTCTCTGTAGCCTGCAAAAGCATACAGAAGTTAAACAAACCAGAATCGATGAGAGAAAACACCCGGGTCTGTACTCTGTAGCTTAATTTATGAAATACAGAAGCTAGCCTAGCACAAAGGCACAACATTCAGCCAACCTGAATTTAATCTGAATTCAACAACCTGAACCCAAAGCTGACTTACAACCAAAATAGGTTGCTATTTGTAGGCAAAGCAAATGTGTCTAGTGTTAACCAGAAGCTGTGCAGTACCAAACTCAAGTTCGAACAAAAGTCAACAACACAAAGCCCAACCCAAACCCAGCCGCAACCAAATTGTTGGCTAGATTGCATATGCTGTTGATCTCCTTTGCTATAGTGTAAGATGATTTTATTTTACCATGCACATTTGGGATCAGAATGTGCCAGTTGAATTCCTTCGGTAATGGCAGTGGACCCAGATATTCTCCTTAGCACTTAGAAAACTAACTTTACATTAACCATGTGCATGTGCATGTGCATGTGCAAGACAGGCACTGCTACTACTTTTAGGAAATGCAAAAACAATATAAAGAAACAAAACAAACCATATCATTTGGAACCATGTCGAAAAGGCTTGAACGTCTCTTCCTTCGGGTAACATTACTTTGACGGATGAAATACTTCTGGGCATGACTTGCTACCTGAGTTGGTGTCCTTGATACAACAAAGTTTCGAGCTATTCCCCGCCAGTCCCCTTTCCCTAATTTCTGGAGGCCAATTAGAAAGAGCCGATGTTCCTCTTCGGTCCATGGAACACCTGTAAAGCAACTAAGTATCATGGCTAAGAACCTATAATTTACTTAAGTCATATTTACATCCCACTCGTTAAACTATAAGTGCTAAACCGTTCTCTGCCCTGTCTTCTATTAATGGTGAAAGTTATTAGGTACAAATGGTCAACTATCCATTGATGTTCAAGCAGAAACTATACAGTATTTTAAGCTGTGCTTGGAAATTCATTCCTTGCTGTGAAAGCCAATAATGCATAAATGAAAATCAGAATCAAACTAGTTGCCAAAATACCTGTACTGCAGGAGGCATATCCAGTGAACTTGGATGTCCTCAACAGCCATAAAGAAGAAAATGTGATGGAATCACCTTAAAATGCAGAGCATATCAATTGCTGCTGCCTACCTAGCGATACAATACAGGTTTCTGCCAAAGGATCCAACTACCAACAAATATTTTCATGAAACTCAATGCAATTCTGATCATATTTGCATGAACTGATGTACAATTGAAGCTTCTACACATTGTAGTGACTAGACCAAATTTTGGTCCCAAATTTTGAGCAGAATACAATGCTCTATGTTCACAGGCATAAGCCAATTTCCCAAAATAATGAGGTAAGACACAACTGAAGCCTCGGTCTTCCAAGCCATTACCATACTCTCCTAATTAACTACTTTCTGTTCCCCGGGGATGACAACTCTATCAGGAACCTAACTAACAAGCGAAACTAAACTTAGCAACTACAAACCATCGTAACATCAACTTCAGAATTACAGCAATCAGTGACGGGACAGTCCTCATTTTCTAAACACTCCTGCGAGGAGTTACTTAGTAATAGCTGTTTGATTAAACACGATGCTGAAAACTGCGCATGCTTGAAGGCAAAAATGTCACTTTAGCTCCATACCATGTACCAAAACTAAGGTTACATGCAGCTGCCCATACATGCAATGCATATAAGCCACTTAGGACATGAGTGGAGATCATAATAACACAAGTTGGAACCATAAAAGCAGAATTGACGAATCAGCTTTTCACCCTGGTTCAGACATATGGTGAAGTAAAAGACAAATTCAATTATTACAAAGCAGCCAATCATCTGAGTTCCCCATATTCATGTGGTCCCCTAAGGCCAAACTACCCTAACAAGAACATTAAAATTCGTAAAAAAATTCATGCAAGCCTATTCAAAACAGAGAAAACAAAAGCACTTACTTTCACTAAATTAATGGAATTGACTAAATTATGGCCTAATATCTTTTCTGCAACTTTATTACCTTAATATACATTCCGGACTGTTTATTCATTCCCTAATCATGGGTTATTTAAATAATCAAACATTATCTAATAAAAGTATTCCCGCATAGCGCATACTACTTTTTAATACCATATAAAAGTAAGGTTAAATATTATGAACAAATTTGAAAAAGAATAAACAAAAGAAAACCATTTCCTTATACTACTGAACTCCAAAAAGTTCTCTAAAACCCCAAATAGAAATGGAAATTTGGGCAGTAAAATTTTCTTGGACAAAATTTTCACTAAAACTCAACAATTTAATATACCATATATATTTTGAGAAATAAATAAATTGCCAGTAAAAGAAAGGCTACCCACGCTTGTTGAAGGTTAAGTTATACAAATAAAGCAATTCCTAAAAGATTATTATAAATACAGAAAGTTTAGACTGGTGGAGTATTAATATGAAGATTAAATAATAAACTTTCATTTAATTTAAATTAAATCTTAAAAGAAAAAAAAAATCGTTGAAGGTTAACAGACTCTTAAGTTCTCGCTTACTGATAGCAAAGAGATTAAGTAATTAAACAACCAAAATAAACTTCATCGAAATCCAAATAAACAGCCTTAAAATAAACAGCAACAAGCTCAAAACACGGCGTTTTAGAATAATCACCTTTCTTTCTCTCTCCGCGAGGGTTGGATGAGGTGTTTGCGGTGGGCTCATCAGAGAGGTACCCGTCGGGCACGTGGTTCGAGTCACGGACGTGATCCGAAGAAGGAGAGTCTGGATTAGGCGAAGCGGCCGCTGATGACGAGCTATGGTAGTGCGCTGACGACAAATTTCCCATACTCGCACTCTTCTTGATTATCGACCCGTCCGTCAAACGAACGCCGAATAGTTTCACTCCTCCACAGCCAACGCCACCGCCACCGCGCGTGGGACAGGTGCGGGAGTTGTGGCCGTTGTTGCTACAATGCGAGCATCGCCGAGTCATGACTCCCGCGAGCCAAACCAAAATCAAAGAAAAAACAGCAACAACAACAAAAGGTGATAGAATTTTTTTATCTATTTATCAATATAATTGTAAAAGAAAACCAAGAACAGGTTAATACAAAATAACAAAAGAGAGAAAGGTTTTGTTAGAAAGAAAGGAGGGGAGGTTGCATGAACATGAAGTGACATTAAGGAGGGAGGAGTCTAAAATGGGGAAGAAATGAGGTGAAGGGTGATTTAGGAATTTTGAGATTTAGATCATGGTTTCAGGATTAGAGGATCACGGTGGATCGTTCATTGGAGATGGATAGAATGACGGTTTCACCCCTTTAGTCGAAAATAACGTCCTTCGTTTTCTTTTTTTGGGTCTTCGTGTTTGCGCGTGTTCCTGTTGTTCCGGATTTTTCCATTTCTTTTCCTATTTATTTCAATTCCATTAAATTAAATTTACATAGAAAAATCTGCATGTTTTTAACAATAAAAATATACCTCATTTAGTATCCATTTCCAAATTTCACGACTAATACTAATGCCACATATCCCCCTAATAATTTAAAACTTTCTTAAAATATTTAGCTATATATATATATTTTTGTTAAACTTAATAAAAATATATAGATTCCAGAGGAAATACTACCTGGAGATTTGTTATATTATTTTAAACTTATATTTCACTTCTCACATTTATTTAACTATTTTTTGGGAATACAATTTTGAAGAAAAAAATCCATTGGTTATTTTTATATCTAAAATTATAATTTCCTATCAGTTTTATTCTCCCAAAACCAGAATTTGGAATTTTTTAATTGATTAGCTCTAAATAACTATTAATTACTTGTTCGTCGGGAACTCTCTCGTTATGAAAAACGTTTTTGTCTTCAGTTTGGGTCTGATCTCTTGTAGGCATTTTCTTTTTCAACGAATCATATTGAATAAGCTGTTTGGAGGTTTTTTTTTTGTTTTTTTTTAAAGTAAAGGGATAAAAGTATTATTTCTGCCATTTTTAGTCACTAGGTTAACCATTCGTATATTCTTGTTAAAATTTTCAATAATATTATGGAAATCCATTTAGAAGATAAGAAGATTCAATTAAAGAAGAAGTCCGAATTCATAGTTGTTGGAAGGGTAATTTCTTATTGTATTTTAAATTGGAGGAGAGTTTTAGAAATTTTGAGGGATATTTAAATAGTTGATGCTTGCTTTTGTGTTCGGGAAATTGAAGATAACATGTATTGAGGGGTTATAGACAATTATGAATCATGTGATAGAATTTCAAAGATGGAGGGGGAATACAATGGCCTGGCCTCTAAGTTAAATTTATTCAATAATCCCAATTAGTTTATCTAAATGAGACTTAAAAGACAATTTAAAACATAAATTGTTACGTTAAAAGTTATCCCAACTTCAATTGATAGAGAATTTGAAAGTACCTTTGTGATCATATTTTTAATAATTTATAATAAAATAATTTGTTGATTTTGACATGTTACATATATTTTTCTACATTTGTGATCATTATGTTAATATCATTTTGATATTGTTTTTCATGTGTGATATTTGATACGTTAATAATATTTTAACATATTTGCATATACATGTAATGTTTACGTTATTTATCGTAATTGGTACAATTATTTAATTTTAAAAAATAATTTTTGTAGTACGTATGATTTTGTTGAAATTTATATATTTTTATATTATTAATAATGTAGATACCAAAAAGATTAAGATTTAATCAATTATTTTTATATTCAATTTTAAATTTAAATATATTTATTACGATAAGTATACATTAATATAAAAATGAGTTAAAAACTTTAGATTCCACTTATTGATATCAAGAAGATGTAAATGTGATAATATAATAATAATAGTTATCCAGCTTATCATTATCCATCAATATATAAATTGTGTTTAAACCTTAAATGGGATAAGCTTGGCCCTCGTAAATCTTATCAACAAAGCACTAACATATTAGATTATTCTTGTTTTAGCATATATAAATGAAAAGAAAATAGACATAGACAAAGCCGATTCAAGATAATGTTTAGCATACAGTGTTAAATGGATGCTATTAATTTGTTGAAAAATTAAAATATTTGTTAAAGTTAAATGGATGCTATTAATTTGTTGAAAAATTAAAATATTTGTTCATTTAATTCTTTTAAAAATTATGTATATTCTTGGCTAGAATGAGTGGTCAAATTCTAATTTTGGTAATCTGAGATCAGAGAATCTTATCTTAGGACAAAGGATTTCAATTAAAAATGTGTGGACACGTGTCGGAACTTGCCTGGTTCTTTAAGATATGACACAGTGGACTAAAAAAAATTCGATTTTTTTATTCTTCGGAAGCAAAGCTTTTTTTTAGGGTAATTCGTAAATAAATAAAGGACCTTTTCCTTTTATCATTTTAACAGAGAAAAAGTACTTTTATTCTGAATAAATTTGGTTATATATATTTTTATAATTTAAAATATGATGACATGCTTTTTTTTTTCCTTTTTAAATAAAAACTTTTGAACCTTGTAGAATTAATATTGTTATAAGCAGCAAAAAGATTATAAATAGGGGAGATGAAGTAAGAATCATTGAAGAGTATGACTGTAAGTGATTTAAAATATATCAATAGGTATTATTTTAATTGGGTGTGAACTAAATAAAAGTCATTTGAATTAGTGAACTTTTGCATGTGGTGGTGTTGGATTTGATTTTATCCCTTTCCTCTTCTCTAAGCAATTTCTTTAACTTTGAAAGACACTTTAACCCCAATTAGTATTTTATCACCTTTACTCTAGCTGCGTCATTAATTAACTTATGTAATTATTATAAAGCATTTGTATTTAAACCGGAGAACAAGCAATTATTTTTTCTTATGTAAAAAATTCTAATAAGTATTATCAACATGTTATTGTTTATTCTCAAAAAAATTAAAATTAAAATTGTGCAAATTATTTACTAGATGTAAGGATAGAAATGAAGTGGATTGTAGGTACGTTATTATTATAGTTGGTATGTCCTGTATCATCACTTATCTCATTCTGTGTAATACTCTTAATCCGTATTCGTCGCCGGAGTAGGGTTACGAGGTATTATCAAACAAAACACAACTCAGTACGATCATTCAATTCAAACATGTACTAAAATTTAATCATATCAATATCATTATTAATCACATATTCAAACCATATAATATATATAGTAAAACCATATTGCATGCATTTTACAAATATAATATTCGAACTATAAAGGCATCACATACTTGGTATTTGAGTACCTAAAATTAAAAACAAGCATATTTCCTTACTTCATAAATCGAGTTTATATGTATATATATCTGTAACGCCCCCACGCCCGAGACCATCACCGGAGTCGAGCTTGAGGGGTTACCGAACATAATTTATCAATTTAAGAACTTCAAATCATTTGTTTCTACATTCACAGCTTTCTAGCTACTCGCGTCACAGTTACAAGAAAAATCATATCTCGAGTTACGAAACTCGAAATCTAGATCCGTAAATTTTCCCTAAATCTAGACTCATATATATATTTACTAGTTTTTTATAGAATTTTTGGTTGGGCCAATTAGTACAGTTTATTAGTTAAAGTCTCCCCTGTTTCAGGGTTCGACTGCTCTGACCTCTGTGTATTACGAATCAGATATTTCTCTATATAAAATTTCAATGACTATGAGGTTTGTTTCTATTAAAACTAGACTCAATAAAGAATCTGTACATATAAATAAAAACTTATAATTATTTTAGTAAAATTTATTATGAATTTTTAAAGTCAGAACAGGGGATCCAGAAATCACTCTGGCGCTGTTTTTCAAAAGTTTAAATATCTCATAAAATATAATTTATATTCCTATTTTGTTCAATCCATATGAAAATAGACTCATCAAACTTAAATTTCATAACTTACTCATCATTTAGTTCCATTTATACTATTTTTAGTGATTTTTCAAATTCATGTCTTTGCTGCAGCAATATTCTGTTTTAAGGCAAGTTTCATCTTTCCATGAATTTTTATGAACTAAATAACCTGTTAAACTTCCATGATATCAAACATGATCTAAATTAGCCATCACCATGACTTATCAATATCAAACATTTTCTCAACCAAACATGGCCATATCATAAAATTATTTACACAAAATAGGTATATTGCTATACATGCCATACTTAAGTAGTTGTACAAACCATTTACCAAGATAAAAGTCCTTTGGATAGTGTGATCGAACTTTCGACCTGTCCCAATTCCTGAGCCGGCTTGTTTAAAACTACAGTGAATGAAAAGGAAGGAGTAAGCATAAATGCTTAGTAAGTTCATATGTAAATAACAAGTAACATAACAATACAAATATACCAAACAACTTTAGCATGGTACCACCAAAACATATATCACATTTCTAAACATCATTCATCATCTTACCACCTTATCGTTGTTGTATCTATTTTCAACCCGAGGGTTAAGAACATACCTGTCCAAAGTGTCCATTTCACAACACTTACCAAAACGTCACTTATATCTTAAGTGCTCTTCCATTAAACTAGAAATTTCACCCGTTGAACACATCGGAATATAACTCGGATACATGGATAATTTGCACATAAGTGCCACATATGTAATCAAGAAATCATGTAACCCGCCCCTAAGTGAACTCGGACTCAACTCAACAAGCTCGGGCGTTCGCATCCATAAATGAACTCGGACTCAACTCAACGAGTTCGGATGCCTAGTTACATCTCACGAACTCGGACTCAACTCAACGAGTTCGGACATTTGCATCCATAAGTGAACTCGGACTCAACTCAACGAGTTCGGATGCTCAACCATCCTAGTGACATGTCACTTGTATCCTAATCTATTCCTAAGGTTCAAACGGGCTTTTTCCCTCGATCTCACATTTGCCATCTTCCATGGAATATCGAAACCGATACTCGATAGCAATTCATATTTATCAAGTAGTAAACATAATTTGCATATTACTCAACATTAACCACAAAGCATAATATTTCACGATTAAAAATCAGCATATCATATAATTAACATTAATAACTTAAAAATAACATTTATGCTACATTATTTACACATGAACTTACCTTGGTACCAAAATATAAAGATTTTGCAATTTAGTCCACAATCTTTTCTTTTCCTCGATCACGACTTGAATCTCGTTTTTCTTGATCTATAATACCAAATTAATCTTATTTAATACATACATTCATCAAAATAGCATTTAATACGAACTTTAAAAAATTACACTTTTGCCCCTAAACTTTTGCATAATTACACTTTTGCCCCTAGGCTCGGGAATTAAACTTTATTCCTTATTCTTATGTTTTATAACATGCTGATCACTTTTCCCTTCTATGGCAACATCAAATTCTCTCTCTAACATATACTTGTGACTATTAGGTATTTTTGTCGATTAAGCCATTTTACTCGTTTTCACTCAAAACCGAGTAGCACAAGTTGTCTAACATAATTTAAAACCTCATATTCTATCATAAAAAATCAAAATACACAAATTTCACCTATGGGTATTTTTCCAAATATAAACCCTAGGTTGGATTATTGCTAACATAAGCTTAATCGAGCTACCGGGATTCCAAAAACGTAAAGAACATTAAAAACGGGGCTTGGAATCACTTACTATGGAGCTTGGAAGCTTGAAACAAACCCTAGCTATGGAGAACCCTTGAAATTTCGGCCTAATGAAGAAGATGGACAAAAATTGGCTTTTAATTTTGTTTTTAATTCATTTTAATAACTAAATGACCAAAATACCCTTACTACTAAACTTTCCAAAAATTCCTTCCATGTCCTAATTTTGTCCATGAACTTAAAATTGGTCAAATTGCTATTTAAGACCTCCTCATTAATATTCCAAAACAATTTCACACTAAAAACTTCTAAAATGCAAGTTTTGCAACTTATTCGATTTAGTCCCTACTTTCAATTTAAGCACTTTAGGCATAGAATTTCATCACGAAATTTTCACACAATCATGCAATCATATCATAATCATCAAAATAATTATAAAATAATTATTTCTATCTCGGATTTATGGTCACGAAACCACTATTCCGATTAAGCCCTAATTCAGGATATTACAATATCAATATATGAATTAACATATCTTTATTTCATTAGCTGAAAAAAAAACCATTATACCATTTCATAAACTATGAACATTCGTATAATCAATTTAAATCAAACCATACTATACAACTTATTAACTAACCAAATATGAGTCAATATTATCAAATATCACTAAATGATCTAATATAGCTTTTGAACATTGTAATCTTATGCACATTTTACCATAACATCAATAGTCATTTCTAAGCTTAATAGCCGAATCTATTCTACCGAATTTATATGCTAAGTAACAAGTCAAATTTCACATATTCACAATCAAATCATTTCCCATTCGTATGACTAGCAAATTAACTTAAGGTTTATGCCCATTCCATCATAATAAACTTTATCATAAAAGCACAATAGACAATTCAAGCATAACTATTTCATAAACAAACATCATGTTTAAACATCACATATTCAACTATTTGAATAGTTATATATATTCAATCATCAAATTTATTCACAATATATATATCATACCATTGTCACAACGAAATTTTGACTAGATACACCAATTCATAGCGAATTAACATTATTAACTAATTACATTTCTCTTGTTCAAATGACCAACTTCATGAACAATCACACACACTCACATATATATATAACATAGCTTATAAAACATATAAGTTATAACAAAAACACCTTCATCTACTAAATCATTACTCAAACCGATTCATATAATCAAGCACACCACGCACATATACCTTGAACATAATTCCCAAAATGAGCTAAATACATGACCGATTACATATCATAACTAACATCATTATCAAGCCATTTTCGCATGGCTTAATATATATACACAACTTCAAAATCAAACATATTAACTAGCCTATACATGCCATAGGTTCAAATTCAAACTTATAAAGTACCAAAAATAGTCAATAGTGTGATAGACTTTGCTGACGATCCCCGAGCTCGTAACTAGATCTCGAAATCTATAAAACAGAGGCAAACATAACACACAGTAAGCTATTAAAGCTTAGTAAGTTATTAGCAAATAACAACTCAATGACATTATCAACTTATTTTAACCAAACCAAGTTATACTATCATAGTCACATTTAATCTCAAGTTTAACATTTCATATTTAACATATGATTTCATAAATAACCTTATCTTAACCGATTGTACATATATACATATTCCAAGTATCATTCAATTTCAAAGACATTACATCATTATATAACCGAATGTATACATATACTCATGAATCAAAATATAACATCACATGCATATACATAACATATAGCTGAATATACTTTGCAAGGGCACATATGTTCATATTAATAACTTATATAATTTGCATCAGATATCAAATGGCCAACTTACCTTATTTTTGAATAGGTAATCAACTAACTCATACTTGATCTGTAATACCCCGAAAATTTCTATAGTAAGATATTATCCTTGATATAGAAAAATAAGGAAATAAGTGATAAAAAGGGAAGTTTTGAGTTATGACAACATTAGGAAGTAAATTATGATATCTTGATTCAGGAAAGGACTAAATTGTAAAAGTGTGAAAAGTTTTGTTGCACAAGAATAAAACTCAAAACTTGAGGGGTTAAAGTGTAAATATGGAAAATTTTAAGGACCAATAGTGCAAATATTTTAACGGTGGAATGATCTAGAAACTAAGGAAAATAGATGAATTAGGATCAAATTGAATAAGTGAAGAATTATGAGGGACTAAATTACAATTTTACTAAATTAAATGATGACTCAAGGATGGAATTTTAAAAGATAATCAAGAGTAATATGGTCAATTAGAATGAGAGAGAAATCTAGAGACAATGATGATGTTGGAGATATTTTAGATAAATTAAATAAATAAATATTAGTTTATTAATACTTTGAATTGATTTTTAAATGATATTTTGTTATTTTATTATTATTTTATTTAATATATATATGTAAGGAAAGAAAGAGGAGGATGATCATTTTTCCCATGCACTAACGTGAGAGAGAGAGAGAAAGAAAGAAAGTTTTATTTTCTTTACAATTTGGTCCTCCTATCAAAAATTCACCATTTTCACCCAAAAATCAAAAGAATTTCCATAGCTACTAAGAGAGAAAAATGTTAAGGAGACTATGGGAAGTTAGAATATTAAGTTGGGTTCAAGAAATGGAAGCTCAAGGAGAGAGAAAATCAAGATGAAGATTGAAATCAATAGAACAAGGTAAGAACATCATGATTTCAATATATTTTTAAGTTTGATATTATTGAAAAAGCATGGAATTGATGTTAATGTAGAGTTTTCTTATATATGGACCTATGTTCTTGACATGTTAGTGAAGAGAAAATAAGAGAAAGTAATGAGAAATAGTGTAGAGAAAGAAAATAATGGTGTTATAAACATGGTAAATAAACATCCTGCACTAAAATAGTTTAGACAGCAGCAGTAGGCTAAATTTGAAAAATCACGATAAATTGTGAAAATATAATTAGAGAATGAAAAAAAATATGGAATTAAAGCTTATTCAGTTTATTTTCTTATAAAAGAAACCTTGTAAGAAATTGAATTTTGAATTATGAGATATAATAAATTTTATAAGACAAGGTCAGAATGATTTTGGGTTCCCCTGTTTTGACTTTTTAAAATCATAAAAAAATTGAATAAAAATAATTAGGGGCTTAAATTTATATTTTTAGAATCCTGAATGAGTATATTTTCAATATAAACAAACAAGAACATTATTCGAATCTCGTACAAGGATATAATTAATTTTTAGTGAAAAAGGGTCGGAATTGTCAGACAACAGAATAGGGGTAACTTTAAAGAATAAACTGTACTTATTGGCTAAATCAAAAGTTCTAAAAATTTTATGGTAAGAATATATGTGAGTCTAGTTTCAGGAAAAATTAACGGATTTTAATTTGGAGTTCTGTATCTTAAGATAAAAATAATTTAGTGACTATGACAAGCTTTGAATATACATATAAGTAAATAGTGAAATTATAGATAATGTTACTTATAAGCATGTTATATACATTAAAGATGTGGAATAGAAAGGAGGGGGAGAAAAATATATATGAATATTCAACTAGTATGGTAAATTTTCATGTTCTAAGCTCAAGGACTAAATTGAATAAAAGTAAAACTTTAGAGGCAATTTTGTAAAAATGTCAAAAATGACCAAATTGAAGGGAATGAATTTTTTTATTATCTAAATTAATAAATTGAATGAAATTATTAATTTAAGATCGGGTGAAAGTTGGGAAAATAGTAAATTACCAAAATGCCCCTAAATCTTGGTATTTCTGCAATTTAGTCAGGTAGATTCGTGTAACTTGAATGAGCATTTAAATATGTCAATTTAAATATTATGATGTTTGAATTGAATATATGAAGTGTATGGATGTTGAAATGATAAAATAATACATGTTCTGAAACTACTTGAAAAGGATAAAATCTGTTTGAATATTGGGTTCCGGATAGATATAGGTGATTTCCCAAATGAAAGAGTTCCTGCATGTGTTGCAGAAATAGATAACCCGGACTGTTAATCTGACAAAAGCCTTCTTGAGAATATAAAGTGGATAGGATTCGTTCCTGATTCACTATAATACCTCAAAGTGGATAGGATTTGTTCCTGATTCACTATGGTAATTTAAGTGAATAGGATTTATTCCTGATTCACTATGGTAACTTAAGGCGGATAGGATTTGACCTGAAAAGGTAATCCTGATTCGCTACATTTAAATGATATATGATTCATTATGGTAACCTAAGGTGGATAGGATTTGACCTGAAAAGGGTAATCCTGATTCGCTAGATTACACGATATATGATTCCTTATGATAACTTAAGGTGGGTAGGATTTGACTTGAAAAGGTAATCCTGATTCACTACAATTACATAAGATGTGACTCGAGAGAGTTCTTGATGATTAAACATCCTAAGGGTTATTTCTGAATATGAATTGATGGAATATGGAAATGTACGCTTTGAGTGTACTGTTGAAAAATCCATCGGAACTCCAATGATTCAACGGATAGAATATTTGATATGATACGAGAATTATAATATGAAAAGGATGTTACATGAAACATGAAAATGAATACTAAATGATATAAATTAATTGAAATTATTTTGAAAATTTCAGTAATGCCTCGTATCCTATACCGGTCTCGAGTACGGGTATGGGTGTTACGTGATCGTTTTAGCTCATTTTACACCTTCGTTCACAACTTATCACTGCCCGTTGAACCATTTGGAATTGAATAGGATACTCGGATAATCACATATAACGTACAATGCCAACCTCCCAGATGTGGTCTTACATGCTATCTCATATCGATGCCACTGTCCCAGACAAGGTCTTACACGAATCAAATACGATACCGATGTCTCAGACATGGTCTTACTTGTAACCACATATATCGATGCCAACGTCCCAAACGTGGTCTTACATGAGAACACATATCGAAAATCCTATGTCATGACATACGTATCCTAGCTATTCCTAAGGTTCGTACGGGGCTTTCGGATGTCGTAACTCGATCGAATCGAACTCGTAAACTTAATTCCCAAGCATATACACATTCGGTCATTATGTATATATAATCACAAAATTTGATTTAGCATTTAAAACTTATATATATTCAAAATTAACAACATTTATTTGCTTATAAGCTTACCTTGGACGATGAAAATCGGAACGGGACTACTAATCGACAACTTTAGTTTTCCCTCGATCCAAATCTGATTTCTTTGGTTCTTGATCTAAAAATATTTAAATTAAACTCATTCAAACATATTTTCACTTAATTTAGTCCAAAAACATATAAATGGATAAATTACCATTTTACCCCTAATATTTTATACTTTTTACAATTTAGTCCAAATTTCACAAAACAAAAAATATGCAAAATTTCAATATATCATGCTTAGGCCGAATCTTCCTTATGTTCATACAAGTCCATACATTTCATTTATTTCACATTTTAGTCCCTCAATTTATTATTTTTGCAATTTAGTCCTAATTACTCAAAATTATCAAAAATTCCAATACAAAACATGTTAATCCAAAACAAATCTTTCATATTTCATCAACAAACATCACATAGCTCAAATATTAATCAATGGCATAACTCAAAATATTCATCAAAATAAAAAATTCAAGCATGGGCTTTGTGGATAACATAGCAACGATCTCAAAAATGTAAAAATTATTAAAAACCGAACTAAAACTCACCTTGAATCAAGCTTGCTAATGGCCGAACCTTTCAACCCTTTATTTTATTTTTATTTTCTTTAATTTCGGTCATGCAAAGAATATATGAACACTTGGTTTTATTTTATGTTTTATTAATACATATTTAATTACATGTTTTATTAGTACATTATAATTACATCTTTATAATGGTTTTCCACAACCATCCATAACTATATATTATGGTTTAATTGAATTACAAATGCTTCATATTAATAAAACAAGTTCAATTCGGCCCCTACATATTAAAACATCAAATTTTTATTTTACGCGATTAAGCCCTTTTATTAAATCGAGCACTCAAACGATAAAATTAAAACACAAAAATTTCACAGATATAAATTCACACATAATAAACACAGAAAATAATTTTAAAATGTTTTTTTGACTCGGATTCGTGATCTAAAACTACCTTTCCGAATAGGGTCTAAATCGGGCTGTTACATTTCATTATAAATGTGTAATATTGAAAACCTTTATCACCTCTATAAATGTTAGATATAGTAATTTCTTACTAGAAATAAGAAAGTATTTTAAAACAACTTATTTTACATAATTAAGATAAATCATTTTACCTTTTGCTTATAAGCCATAATAAGTTGTTAAGCTTAAAAGAGTTAATAGAAAGGAAAATGTATAAAAAAAAAGACTACATCAGCCTTGACGGCCAATCACACGCCGTCAGTGGTTGGTTATCCATCTTTTAGTTCTTATATTTTTTATGCTATTCTCTCGACTGAATAAGCCCTTTTGAGGACCTTGTCTGAGCTTTCATGGCTCATTTCTCTTCTCCAGAGCAAACTTTTGTTGAAGAGGGTCCAATGGGGTGTTTCAACGCTGGTGGTCCACGTTTGATGAGAGTTTTGTTGCAACTCTCGGTTGGTGGATGGTTGGCGATGCCAAAAGTCTCTAGATCCTGCTTTTCTCTGTTTTTTTTCTTTGTTTGTCCCTTCATTCCGTAAGCCCTTGCTCTTTGTATTTGATCTGGTTTGTATAATTGAGATAATGATACTGATGATGATGTGGCATCGCTAAATTTTTTGAACTATGAAATTATGCTATGGTGTTGTTTACTTTGATGCTTAGTTATAATTTTGTATTTTGATTGTTGGTGTGAATTTTAGACATAACATTGATAGTTAAAATTAGGGGTGAGCATTCGGTCGAATCAAGTGAAAAAATTTCGAATTAATCGAGTTGACGAATCCTATTTTTTCATTCTACCTCGATTTGAAATTTTTCGAATCAAGTCGAGTGAAATGAAATTTGAGTTGAGTCAAACCGAATTAAATTAAAAAATTAAACATGTCAAATTAAAATCTTATTACAGTATAACCAACTTCATGTTAGAACACATAAAATATTAACTTATTTAGATCTCAAAAATTATTATTCTAGAAAATTTTTAAATTTTTTACTTTCTTTATATATTTTTTAGATTTTTTTTAAAATTTTATAAATATTTTTAATTTTAAAAATTATTTTAATTTTTTTTGTAATATTTGTTGAGAGAGAGACTAATTTGCTCATTTTCAAACTATGCTATCAAAAGGATATTTATACTAATATGTTATTCAAATTATTTGAGTTATTCGGATTGTAAAATTCAACTCGATTCGACCTCGGAACTCGAATTACTTATTCAAGTTTACTCGAATAATTTAGATAACTCGAAATTTGAAAAAAAAATTTCAATTTTTTTGAATCCAATCGAGTTTTGTTCACTCTTAGTTAAAATTACAATATTATGTACTAAGTTAAGTATAGTGAGATTTGTGTTGAGGGGGAGGTAAAATGAGCTAATAGTTGCTGAGTGGCACTCGGCAATCCAATTGCAGACTACCACTAACGTAGTCTTAATATGTGCTTCATTTGGTTTAGCAATTTAATAATGAAAATCTTTGGACCTCATGTAATACCCCAAAAATTTCTACAGTAAGATATTATCTTTGATATAGTAAAATAAGAAAATAAAGTGACAAAAAGGGAAACTTTGAGTTATTACAACATTGAGAAGTAAATTATGATATCTTGATTCAAGAAAGAACTAAATTGTAAAAGTGAGAAAAGTTTTGTGGCCCAAGAGTAAATACTTAAAATTTGAGGGATTAAAGTGTAAATATGAAAAAGTGGAAGGACTAATAGTGAAAATATTTTAAGGGTGGAATGATATAGAAATCAAGGAAAATTGATGAATTAGGACTATGAGGGACTAAATTACAATTTTACTAAATTAAGTGATGACTCAAGAATGGAATTTTAAAAAATCACAAAGGGCAAGATGGTCAATTGGAAGAGAGAGAATTCTAGATGGCAATAATGATGCTAGAGATATTTTGATATTTTATAATTATTTAATTAGATAAATATTATTTTATTAATATTTTAATAAGATATTTTATTATTATTTTATTAGTATATAAAGAGAGAAAGATGAGTAATTCTCATCCATCTTTCCCATGCAAAACCAACGTGAGAGGAAGAAGAAGAAGAAATGAAGTTTTTATTTTTTTACAATTTGGTCCTTCTACCAAAAATTTACCATTTTCACCCAAAAATCAAATGAATTTCCATAGCTACCAAGATGTTAGAATATCAAGTTGGAATCAAGAAATGGAAGCTGAAGGAGAGAGAAATTAAGATGAAGATTGAAATCAAAAGAATAAGGTAAGAACATCATCATTTCAATATATTTTTAAGTTTGATATTATTGAAAAAGCATGTGATTGATGTTAATGTATAGTTTCCTTACATATGGTCCTATGTTCTTGTTATGTTAGTGAAGAGAATATAAGAGAAAGTGAAGGGAAATAGTGTAGAGAAAGAAAATAAGAGTGTTATAAACACGGTAATTAATATCTTGCACTAAAACAGTTTTTGGCAGCAGCAGTGGTCTAACTTTGAAAAATCACAAAAAAAATTGTGGATGTCGAATTAGAAGTTGAATAAAAAATGGAATTAAATTTTGTTGAGTCTAGTTTTTCATAGAAGACACAGTGTAAGCAATGAAATTGTAAATTGTGAGATATAACAAATTTAGTTAGACAAGGTCAGAATGATTTTAGGTTCCCCTATTTTAACTTTGGAAAATCATCAAAAAATTGGAGAAAAATGATTATGTAATTAAATTTATACGCATAGAATTTTGAATGAGTCTATTTTCAATAGAAATAAACGGGAACATCATTTGAAACCTGTACGAGGAGATAATTAATTTTTAGTGAAGAAGGGTCGAAACTGTCAGACAGCAGAATATGGGTGAATTTAAAAAATAAACTGTACTTATTGACTAAATCAAAAATTCTGAAAATTTTATCATAAGAATATATGTGAGTCTAGTTTCATGGAAAATTATCGGATCTTAATTTCGAGTTCTGTAGCTCAAGATATAAATAATTTAGTGACTATGACCCAAATGGACAATTTTGAATATACATATAAGTAAATAATGAAATTATTGATAATGTTACTTGTAGCATGTTATATAAATTAAGGATGTGGAATGGAGAGGAGGAGGAGGAAAATTAAATATATGAATTTTCAGAACCAAGTTATCCGGATGAAATATGAAGCTCTTGTTGAAGCTACAGCAACAAAGTAATAATTTCGGATGAAGTATGAAGTAAGTTTGAAATTCAAGGACTTGAGAGTTGCAACCAAACGAACAGAAGTAAAAGGGATGAAAAATTGAGAGAAGTATTTCATCCGGGTAACATACATACTGCTGTTTGTTGCCACATTTAACAGATTTACATTCAAAATGGATAATTTGTATGTTTTAGACTTAGGGACTAAATTGAATAAAAAAACTGTAGGGGAAATTTTGTAAAAATGTAAAAAACGACCAAATTGAAGGAAAAGAATTGTTTTATTGATCAAATTAACAAAATGAATGAAATTATTAATTTGGATTAAGATTGCGTGAAAATTGGGAAAAATGAAAAATTTACCAAAATACCCCTAAATCTTGATATTTCTGCAATTTCGCCAGCAGGTTCGTGTAGCTTGAATTATATTCTTAAATGCTTGAAATGTATGTTATTGATGTAAATATGATTTGAATGTTCATTGTATGAAAATTTATGAAACATTGATATATTTGATAAAAAGGGGAAGAAATCCCGGTTGAATGAAAGGAAAATTCGATGGATCTCTGAAAAGGAATTGACGGTAAAAAGGATCTAGCCCGGACGGGTGATCCTATTCTGATATAGCCCTCCCGAAGTATATGTGGAAAATAGATTTAGCCCGGACGAGTAATCCGAATTAGAGTCTGAATTTAGCCTGGACTAGTAATTCAAATCCAAGCTCATTAGAGTAATTGTCGTTGCATGGGATTTAGCCTGGACTGGTAATCCCGCTGTAAGGATGAGGTTCGCGGGAGTGTGCTTTCTGAAATGAAATGTGTAAGACCATGGTTGAAAGATACCATGACAACATGATATAAAATGTGTAAGACCATAGTTGAAAGATACCATGGCAATGTGACATGAAAAGAATAAGACCATGGTTGAAAGATACCGTGGCAACATGACGGGAATGAATAAGACCATGGTTGAAAGATACCATGGCAACATGACGGGAAATGAAAAAGATCATGGTCGAAAGATACCATGGCAACATGACAGAAAATGAGTAAGACCATAGTTGAAAGACACTATGGCATCATGTCGAAGATAAATAAGACCGTGGATGGGGGATGCTATGACATCAGTTGAACAATTGATATTCAAGTAATATGTATCTGATGATGAATGGTTATATGGAAATATATGTACAAAATAGTTGTATGAAACAATTAAGAAGATAGATAAATGAAATAAGTATAGGTACATGGAATTTAATTTATGTTAAGTTTAATATGAACTATTACCGAAATAAATATACATAAGATATAAGGAAATGATGGTGCATGAAATATTGATATAACAAAATGAATGATATATGCTTATGAAGAAACGGTAAGAGAATAATATGTTTCGTGACATGTACATATATGATTATCTTTGATATGTTGATACAAGGAAATTATGTAAGTTGAGACTATTATTAAACTCAAGTGTGATATGTCGAGAAAAATAGGTATATTAATGTTGAAATTATATGAAATATGTACAAGTATACTAACAATGTTGATGTTTGATACTTAGACAAGTGCCAAGCTATTGATTGAACGGTAATATGTTTATTTGTATGATACATTGAATCGGTAAAGTATTTAATTGAAATTTTTGTTAAATGATATGTAAATCTTGTTAATGCCCCGAAACCCTGTTCCAGCAACGAATACGGGTTAGGGGTGCTACACCTAGTTATGTGTTGTTTTATTGAAGATATTCTGATCCATTTATGGATGACCAATCATTGACATTTGAAGATTGGATTGGATTCGAGTGAATCAAATAATCCCTTAAAACATGGAGAATCAATGAAAACTATGTAGCTGTTTTAGAAATCAAATCTTCGATTGATTGTGGTTTGATTATTGTATTGTAATAGTTATTTTCGAAGAGTTACTTTATATTCACTTATTGAGTGTAACACCCTTAAATTTTAATTTTTTTACAATTTAGTCCCTATTACTCAAAACCTACAATTTGTTCTACAATTTAATCCTTTTCCATTTCTAGCTTACAAATCTATCAATTTGATCCCTAATAATAAAACTATTCAACATTAACAACATTTAAAAACTTAATCAATGCTAAAATTTCAACATGGGTCGAGTAACCCTAAGTATCAAGATTCCAAAACATAAAAATTACAAGAAAAGAGACTAAATTGACTAACCAATTGAACTTTGAACCCTAGAAGTCCTTAGGTTGTGCGTATTTTTCCTTCCTTCTTTCTCTTTTTTCTTTTTCTTTCTTTTCTTTCTAATTTGTATGTTCTCTTCCTTTATTTCTTTTTTTTATTACACTAGCTATTATTATATAATATATATTTAATTAATTATTAAGATAACATATTTTAACTTTAATTATTATAACATAGGTATAATTACTACATTGGCCCTTTCATTAATTTTTAATCTACAATTCAACTTTCATCCCATACGCAATTTAGTCCTTATACTATAATAACTCTTAATTCATGCAAATTTACTTAACCAAAACCTAATTAACTACGCAACTAACTTCGTAAATATTTTTAATAAATATTTACAAGTCCAATTTACGAGAATGGAGTCCTGGAAATGTACTTTCCGACACCCCTGACTATCGGGTCGTTACATTGAGAGCTTATCTAGGTTTTGTAAAAGAGCTTATAGAGAGCACTTGAATCTGTTCATTGAGAAATTATTTTTGTGAGAGAATGCAAAGGTTGTATTGTAAATGTTGTTGAAAGTGTTTACTGCCCAAGTTCTCAAGGGGAGAATTTGGAGATGAGAGTTCTAATATTTTAAGTACAAGGGTGAGGTCTCTATACTCAGAGAGTGATAGAGTGTGAATCACTATTTGTATTATTGACTAAAGAGAGTCAAATTTCTTACTAAGCTAGGCTCTGCAAATGTAAAAAAATCGAATTGTGTAAACAAATCCTTAATGTTATTTGTTATTTTGTTTGCACAATTTCATAGTGCCAAGTCATAATAACCACTACAGTTTAGCACTTCCATTACAATTGTTGTGTTAAGCAAATAAGTAACTTAAGATAGCAACAATAATATATTTTTTTTCCTTTGGATGAAACCAATATGTTTGTTTTACTGTTCATGTAAAATACTTCTTCCAAATTTCATGATTGCCTTCCCGACGATGTAATCTCTAACATTTAAACACAAATTCTTTTCACGTAATGTAACTTAAACATAACACAAATTTTATCAAATATCTCTCATTTAGTTTTGAAGTTGGTATTTTTATTATTCAACTAAAAGGTAAAAGCATGAACAAAATCAAAATCGGAAAAAGGAATTCAAACGGGACATAAGCATTACAACTTTTATTTTTCATAAATAAAACTATGAAGATATAGATTATAGAATATATGTTTTTATTAGTTTAGTTTGAATATATACTGACCACATAATTCTCTCTCTCAAAAACAATCCAAGAGTGAATATTCATGAGAGCAGTTAGATTTCTTTTTGTAGTTCAACAAAAAATAATAGTACCAAAAAGATGATATGCATATCAACCACAAAATATTTGAATGGTGAGCGGACAAATTGCTCAACACATCAAATCTAATTAATCATCCAACAACTTTTCCCTTTTATCTTTCTAAATCATTCCACTTCCAATTTTATTCATCTTCTATTTCATGCTTTCATTTTAATTTCCCTCTACCTTTATTCAATCTTCTCTTTTGTTTAAGTTTTTCACTCTTTTCTTTCTTTTTTTTTTCTTTTAAAGTATATTCTAACACTTAATTCCTAAATTTGACATTTCTTTCCTTTTCAGCCTTGAATTTTTTTATCCATATTCATCAATGTGATTTTTTCAATCCTAAATATATATATATATTTTGCATTTTCTTAATATTTTATTAAAAATATTTTAATAATAAATATACATTACAATTCACAAATATTTTATAATATAAAATATAAATATGAGTATTTTAAATTCTATTTAATTTTATTTATCCCTTTCAGCTCCAATATACCTCAGATATAATTGATTACCAAATTAATAGTTTGTACTTTTTCAAAAATAATAAGTTGTTTTGATTAACAAACCCCGTCATCGTATATAAGCAGTATTCAAGGGATGAAAAAAGCAGTTGATTGTTGAGTAAAAGTGAAGGCAAGAACCCCTACACTCTAGTCAATGATTTTAATTTGTTGGTATTTCTGGGTAAATTTCGAAGCAAATTACAAGTAAGAAAAGGATTTTGTTAATTTCCTATAAGCTTGAAGTCGATTTGTGTTGACTGTTTGAGATGACAGAGAATGTGGACCCCAGTGAGTAAGGATTAAAATTCCAATGATATGGGATTACGTAGATTTTTAATGAGATTTGTATTTCTATTTTTGAAGTATAAAGTGTGTTTTTTTTTTTACAAAATAATGATTCGATGTGAAATCAAGAAATTAAACGAAGATGAAACTCGAATTTAATATGTGAATTTGAATTTGATGTGGTGTAACTTTTTCCCAATAAGTTCATCAACTAGGTTTTGGTTTGTACTCAATACATTAACCACATTAGAAACTAGGGTGATGGTAATCTAATAATACATGAGATTTTACAGATAACATTTTTACTGATCTGGTTAAAAGTCAAAATTTTGAGGGACCATTTTCATTATAGACCAAATTCTTGTGGCGATTAGAGCCGCCACTTGTTTGTAAAATCTGACACTGAGCCATGTTGTTAAGCAATTATGTGGAACTCAACAGCCGAACCTCCTCTGAAATTTTGGCCTAAGCAACCAAAGCTCACTGCCCACTTGTCAATTTTTTGTTGGTACTTTTACAGCACGTATATTCATGATTCGTGTATGTTTACATTGAAGGTAAAAAAGAGTTTGAAAGGTTTGAGCAGGAAAAGAGTTGAGACTTCAAATAAAGACGCACACCCTTCTTGACACTTGGAAAATTTTCAAACAATGCAATCAAGTCCATCACGCAACAACATTCTTTTCATGCTTTATTTGATTCCATTTTCCTTTAATTCAAACTTGTCAATTATTGGATTCTTTTAACATTAAAGTTAATGCTATAAATAGATAAATGAACAAACAAGGGAAATGTTTATCAAAATTCAAACTCCAAAATTATGGTATTAATGATAAATCAGGGGAGCTAATGTTGCAGTGCATGAATGAAGTTGACATTCTGATTGGTTCCCTTGAGGTCCATATCTAGTATTATATGCAACAAAACTTTACACTTCCAAGTACAAGTCATTGAAACAGTCTTGCAAACTAAACTATTAGACTTAGGCGAATTTAAATTCAACAGAGTAGTAATGAAACTCGACACCATATTTGAGGATGGCTTTCTATTTTCCATATTTACAAGGTCACTCACTTTTTGCTTGTAAAAAGTAAACACATGTACCATCCATTCCTTGTTATCTATCTGGTCTGGAAGTTGAGTGTCCTTATGCAGTAGGCAAACATGAAGGCGAAGAACACTGCAAAGCCAACCAAAACAGCTGCAACTGGTCCTATGAAGTCCGAATCATACCCGTATCGATCTTTAATATAAGCTTTAACCATAGGGTCAGGACTGATGCCGGGTGCTTTAATGGTGTCTACGATATCTCCATACTGTGTCACAATCAGTCCGTAAACCGTCCACGCCACGGGGCAAATCCAGTAATACCAGACCCACCACTTGGGAATTCTCTGAAATTTCAAGAGAGGAATGTATCAGCTTTGATTGTGGATCCAATTAAGGGTTAAAAATCTCGGTTTCTTGTGAAACAAGTAAACTTACCGGTCTTGGAATAAAGAAGCCAGAGAAAAGATTAAAGAGCGCATAGAAAGCTGCGGCAAAGATAGCTGCTACTTGATGGTTTGGTGTGATGGAAACAGTCATCATTCCGTAGAATGTGAAGTAAAGGAAGGAGAAGCAGTTGATAAAGAAGAACCAGAAAAACTTTGCTGCCGTCCATTGAAAGCCCACCATAGCATACACGATGAGTGTATAGTATGTTGTTTGGACAAAAATATAAGGTATTTCACAAAACACCTGCATGCCATATAATTAAAGTTTGATTATTTAGCAGTTTATGTAGGTCTGTCATTTGAACTTTTACAGATTGAAAACAATTACTTGTATATATTTTTTATATCATGAAATAGCATCGATGTCAAACAAAACTAATCATAAGTCAGGAAACCAATGCCCTTTTTTTCTCACCTGTGCAAGGGCATAAGGTAATGCAGAATACATCCCGGCTGCTCTTTCACGATAGAACACTGTTCTTTCAATGGCTACAACTGGTTGAACTGTTGAGCAATTATTAATTCCGACAAACAAGACTGCAGCATACATTGCCCCTATTATCATTGTAAGATCAGTTGTGGTGTCCCTGAACGATTGAACAAATAAAAGGAAAATGTAATGAGTCTGTAAGCCATTTGTCTTGCATTGGATCATACAGTAGACATAAAAGAACAAGAAATGTGAGCATTATAAGCATGAAATAGGCACTGACCTTTTAGTGCCGACCTGCCAGAAAATAGTACCGACCATGAGGGCGGAGACCAAAGTGAAGAAGTATCGGACAAGGTTATAATCTGGACTTCTCCAATAAGTCCACCATTGCTTCCAAAGGCATGATTTGAATTGACCCCATGCGGATTGTGAGTATTGAGTGGCAAAATAGAGGTCTTTTGCTCCTGGGAGTGGTGTGCTCAACTCATTTACTAAGGCCTTGTTTCTCCTGTTATCGGATTCATATGTTAGCTCATAGCATAAAGAAAAGGTAAAACAATTGAATTAGTGTCACTATTGCTTATGTCTCGACTTACTGATACAAGGATGACGATTTATAGTGTTCGGCAAAGTCCATTCCGAGCCTAACTTCAGCAGCTACGGAGCTCACTTCTAGCATCCATGTAGCTGGATTGTACTTTTCTTTAATTTTGGGAATTCCAGGAATTGACTGCAGTGATGAATAAGAGGGGAATCAGATAATACCGCCTTCTTTATCTTTAGATTAGTGTATTAGATATTGAAGATCATGCTATAGATACATACCTCAAAATATTCAATGATCTTGTGAGAATTCCGGCCTAATGGTCCAGAGTAAATCACCTGACCTCCTCTTTTCATCAGTAGCAACTCATCAAAGGCTTCAAAGATATCAATACTAGGCTGATGAATAGTGCAGACAACTGTTCTTCCAGTGTCCACAGTGTTTCTGACAGTCCTCATGACAATGGCTGCTGCTCTCGCGTCAAGGCCAGATGTCGGCTCATCCATGAAAATTATTGAGGGATTAGCTACAAGCTCTACTGCAATTGTCAACCTTTTTCTTTGCTCTGTTGACAACCCTGTGACTCCTGGCAGCCCTACTATGGCATCCTTGAGATTGTCTAATTCTACCAGTTCCATCACTTCATCCACGAATATCTAAAAGATAACAGCAAATATTGTTTAGAGACTAAATTGAACAACTAATTCCATGCTTTATTTCACTGAAAAATACGGAAAGGAGACTTCTTACCATCTTTTCCTCCTTGTTGACATCTTCAGGAAGCCGTAGGAAAGCAGAGTAAATTAAGGATTCTCTGACAGTAACTTGGGGTGAGTGAATATCATTTTGTTCGCAGTATCCAGAAATTCTTGCAAAGGTATCTTGCATCTTGGGGAACCCTGAAATTCTAATATCACCCTCAATATATCCACCGGTCTTTCTTCCTGCTAAAACATCCATCAGTGTTGTCTTTCCTGCACCACTGACTCCCATGAGTGCAGTCAACACTCCGGGCCTAAATGCACCAGTCACTCCTCTAAGTAGTTGTAACCTGTCCTCTGCAACTCCTTGTGCTTTCATTTCCTGTTAAATAACTGAATTTTAGACCATGCTCTATGGTAACAATTAGAAGGTTTATGTACTTATTTCGCTCTTGAGATAAGTAATAAGAGGGAAGAGGGATCTTACTGGTGGCATATCAACATAGTAATTGACAGTGTCAAAGGACATCGCTAGAGGAGAGAAAGGAAGAACCATTCCTCTCTTGGGAGCAACACCACTGGCTATATCAATCGAAGAATCATTCCTGCTCATTCTGTTGGGGTTCGTCCGACTGCTCATTCTCCGGATTGCCATTTCTCCTAAAAGATTTCATTCGATATGATTGACACAATAGTAAACATTGGTAACCGAGCTAAGAGAAACAAAATCAACATTGTCCATTTTGTTATGTTTCTTACTTGAGTTGTTGGCATCTGCAGATGAAAGTGATCGAGAGAACGAATCTTTGCTTGATTTTGGTCTCCTTAACCTTGGTTCACCCTCATGGTTAGCCTCCAGCTCTTCAGCGGTTTCCTCTGAAATTACGGCCTGTGGCTTCCCAAGGGCTGTTATGCCAACCAAGAAAATGTACAAGATTAGCTACCTAAAGGAAAAAAAATACAGATAGGCAACAAAAGGAACACATTAGCCTAACTGAATGTTAGAACTTACGGTTTAGGTACATGAGCGCAAAGGTGAAGAGAACGTTGAACAAAACTGCGAACCCTAAAAGAGCACCTGCACCAATCCAGTACCAGTTTTTATCATTTGGAACATCAAAGTTCCTGAGCACTTGTATCCCCAAGCTCGTAATGTTGTCCGAGGCCTGCATTGTGGACAAAGATTCCGCTTGTAACTTGCTTTCTTTCAAATGAGACTATATATATGTATACTATACGTCGAATGCTGAACACGCAGATTTTAAGTTAAAAACCATCGGAAAAAACCACAGCATAGGAAAATTTCACTAATGTTAAAAAACAATAATACAAGATTCTACGAAAGCTGAATAAAATACGTCTTTTGCTTTCTAGGAAAGCTGAATAAAATACCTTTTTGTTCATCCACCTTGGAGCAAAAAGTTCATTCACAGTAAAGGCATTGTAACCATAAGTCAAAGGTGAAATCCAGTAAGCCCACTCCCACCACTTTGGGATTTCACCTGTCAAAAGAAAACTATATTAGTTTTTTTTTTCGTTAATGTAGCTTCCTTATCATAAGAAACTGGAGATTTACAAATATAGAGAATTTAAATAACCGTTTTCTACGTATGCTCTCTTTTACGATTTGAAAGCTTACCTTTTGGAATGATGAAGCCTCCCAGCAAGAACACAAGGAGAAGAGTGAGAGCCCCACCAGTGTTAGCTATGATCATAGTTCTGCATATTCCAGCAATGAGTCTAAAGATCCCAGCTGCCATTTGTTGTACTAAAAACACCAGGAGGAAGGTCTTGAAAAACCTGGAAATAGATTTTAGGGATTAGCCAGTTAATACTAATTTGAGCTGCTATTTAACTTGTTAGTCAAGAAAGAAAAAAGCCGGATTAGTGTAATGAGATGAAAATAAATTGGTGCAATTCAAGTCACCTGCTGGCCTCAGGTGCAAATCCCATAGTGTAATATGTTACAATCATCCAAACAGTGGATTCTAGAATAGATATCGGAACTCGGAGTAGGAAAGTGGGCAGAGTGAAAGTCCAGACAGGGTGGAATAGAAGGTCTCTTTGCTTGTAGAACACTGGAAGCCTACTGATCATCAAGGAAAGCTCAGAGAAACCATTGAACATGTTGATGATCATTCCAAATATAAGTGCACCAACATAGATTGCCGCATCCTGCTCGTTCCTAGTGTGCAATTCAGTCCTCAAAAACACCGTGGATGAGATGATTGCCACGATGATAATTTGGACAGTCTTGAAAACGTAAATAAACGAATTCCTCTTAATCAATAGCCATTCTTTGTCCCAACATGCCTTAAGAAGTTCCATTTTGGAGACCGAGTATTTTTTGAAGGCCAATGCCGCTCTGTGGCCTCTTGATTTGTCGAAAGGCACGGAAAGCTCGTTCTCTAACTGCATTCCGACATGGAAACGCTTGAACTTGTTTGCAAACTCGGTTACTGTAATGTATCTGTATGGTTTACTCCTATCCGCCCAGTATTGTTCTTGGTCCTTCTTTGAGGTAACCTGTCACAGTTTCACTGCCTTGTCAGCTTATGTTGCACCAGTTAGTTATGTTTTAACTAAACTAAATTAAACCCCAATTTACTGTGACTAAGGAAGTTAAAATGTGAAATATCAAATGGTGTATAGTTGTACCTCTTGCAAGAAGTCAGCAGTGCCTTTCCTTTCAGGACATCTAAAGCCACAACTCTCAAAGAACTCAACAACATGCTGACGTGGACCCTGGTATACAATTTGGCCCTCTGATAAAAGAATGATATCATCAAAGAGGTCGAAAGTCTCGGGAGCAGGTTGGAGTAGGGACATCAAGATTGTGGCCTCTGTTAGGTGCACAATCTGCTGCAAACACTTAACTATCTGGTATGTCGTGGAACTGTCAAGACCCGTTGATATTTCATCCATGAAAAGTGTCTTGGTAGGTCCAACAATCATCTCCCCTATTATTCATCAAACCTTTACATTATTATTTTTTATATTACATGACCTAAAACGCCAATAAGAAAGTAGAAAACAAAATAATGAAGCTAAAATCAGTGGAAAAAGTAGCCGTGTCCCTATTCAGAAAAAATAAGGGTATATTTCCACATTGGAGGGGTTGGTGGGGAATCAACTTTGAGATTTGGTCAATCACTTGCATTTGGCTTAGTTTTTCAGTCCTTTGAAAAATTGGAAGTTTGTATAGATCAAGTAAGGTGGGTTTTCGCTGTTTAGTGTTTCTCACACGTAAGTTGGAAGCGGATGATATTTTTAATTGCTTACCAGATGAGATAAGGAAGATATAATCATGGATTAAAAACAAATTAATACTGATAATTAAGGTCTTTGTGGGACTCAAAATAATCAACCTGTTGTTACTCTTTTCTTTTGACCTCCAGAAATTCCCCTCTGCATCTCATCTCCAACAATGATATCCTTGCATATATCAAGTCCCAAGAGCTGACCAATTCAACCACATACCAGAAAGAAAAAATGACGTTAGAAATGGTCATTTTATCTATGCTTATTATTCCCATGATTGATGACTGTACTTTTCATTGCATTTTTTTTCTATGGAAGTGGGAATTTAGGAAAAATCATATTTTAATGAGAAAAATTGTTCACCACCAAAATTGTAGAAATCGAGAACAAAGCTGCATAAGGAATAGGACCCATATTATCCACTGACGGTATATTATAATTGGTGAGCAAGAGTCAAAAGACAGTAGGTGAGGGTACATCTTTGTCAAGAAAATTCTAAAATATCAACTGATAGAAGACCTTGGTTGAACCTTTGAATTAACAAAAAATTTTCAACGACCGAGTGAAAAAAATTTCTAACATGGTAAATGCCGATTTTCATACCTAATAAATATAATATTTTTTAAGATGAACCTACTTTGAGAGTGTAATCAGTGAAAAGGCTGCTTTCAACTCCTTCCATGGCAGTTGCCTGAAATTTCACATATTTTAAAGCATGATATGAATAACAATGTAAAACTAAGACATTAGTAAATATGAATTAACATTATTCACACGAATGATGACAAATATTTGCCTTTGAAAGATTGTGGAATTTAAGATTTTGTTTACCTTCATGAAAAGGTCTACATCAGCTTCTGGGAAAATTCCAGCATCTCTTTCCCTTCTAGCAAGCTCACTTAAGAGATCTATATGAAACAAAACACTTGCAATTTTTAGTAATTCATCACCCATTTCATAAAATTTGGTATTAAGATAAATTGTGGTATACACTATTTTTTGTTAGTTTTTTTTTACCGTATCGGGTCCCAACACCCTGGCATCTTGCTGAGAAATCCAAGGTTTCTTTCACAGTCATTTCTCCAACATGAACATCATTTTGGCTGATATAAGCAGATGTCTTTTTAGGAACAAATTCATTCAATCTATATCCATTATATGTTACTTCTCCTTTAACCTGTGTTTCATTCCAAAAAAACAGCTATGTTAATCTTGAATATTTTATGAGCAGAAATTAAGTTTAAAAAAAAAATTGATTGAAACTAACCCTTAAGCTTGGATCCAACTTGCCCGCCAATGCCAGCAAAAGAGTTGTTTTCCCGGAAGAAGGTGGACCTAGCAAGAGTGTCATCCTATAACAAAAAAAAAAAATCTATTATAAGCCATGAAATGACAAATTTCATTAGCTGTTATCAATACATCACATATAAACTTTTTAAGAAACTTACAATCTGATTTTTGTACCAAAAATGAAATGAATGAGTTAAAAAAATTATACCTTGATGGTTTAATAACTCCGGTGGCATCTTTAAGAATGGTAAGATTTGTTGTCTTGGCCAGTTTGATTCCAACCATTCCGAGAATGGATTCAAAAATGTTTCTAGCTGCGTTTGGAAGACTAGGAAGAGCTCTGCTGCCGATGTAACAGTCGGCTTCTATGGTCAAGTGGTCGAACCTAACTTCTACTGTTGGAAGCCGAATCCCAACCCTGTGATTATCATCCCATCAACAGTCTACTTAAAAACTATTCATTTGTGTCGGATTAAAATTCATGTAAAGTTTACATATATGAATTATTAATTACTCATGATGTCCCAACACAACAAAAACAGATACACTTAGATTCCTTCCCAAAACATACTGGATTTACAAAAATTCTTGTTTTGATTTAATTAGTTTGTCTTGTGAAAGATAAAATGACAGGCTGAAGGCAAGTTGGGTAATAATATGCAAATGTGTGCGTTTGCGTGATGAGAATATACTACTTTCAGCTAACAAAACAATTAAAGACTAACATACTATAATTATCAATGCTAAAGTTTAGGCATATCCCAAAGAAAATAAACTTTTCTCCAACCGCCAATTAGTGGGAAAATATCACATAAGTAAGACAAGAAGCTTCATTTAATTTTTTAAAACATGACAAAGTATAAAATGTATGATATATAATTTTATATTCCTTGAAGTTTTAAAATATTTGTATTCTACATTGATATGTTTTAAACATAGGATCAACTTTTAAAATCAAAGGTTGGACTTTGTATTTGGGACGTATATTTGTTTTCAATACTCAATCGAATTCTACATTACATAGTACAATTAGTATGGTTCAACACAACCAACAACTATGGCAGACTGAATTTTTGTTTTAGGCAAAGTTGAAAACCAATATATTGATGGTAAAATTTGAATCTATTTTGAATGGAGTGGATGTATTTTTCTTTTTCTTTTTTTTGAAAAGTACATATGAGATAGGGCAGGGTAAATTTTTTTCTTTTGAATTATGAGTATAGAGTGGTTATGGTAATTGCTTGTCTCAACTTACCTTACTTCATTATATGAAATTATTATTTTATCCTTACATATATAAATTATTAAAAGACTAAAAATGTAACATCGTAATATAGACAAATATTCATATATTTTATTTTAAATGTTTTTAAAAAGTTATATTTAAATATTTACTTGATTTTAAAAGGATTGAAAATATTATATATATATATCAAAAGTTAAATTGAAACAAACGGGAATAGATGTGTGTAAGTGATAAAATGTAGTGAATTTAACGTTCTCTATCTTTATCCCTTTGTTTTCGAAAGGGATTAAAAAATGGAAGGATATGCTCACAAAGCCATGGTTCCTTAATGCCTAATCAGGAAAAAATGAAAGGAAACCTAACATAATAATAAGTCATAACCAAGATATTTGATTTGAAAAAAATAAAAAATAAAATAAAACTTACTTATCAATCCTGTTCCTAAACTTCTTGAGGAACCTCTCATTATCTTCCTCAGCAACCTTGAAGAGCATGTCGATGAACTTCTGCCGGTCATTCATGTCAAGCTTTGTAACATCGACAGCTCTATGTTCCACCTTGTTTCCCACAATTTCATGGTCCACAAAGGATTGCATGATGCTGGTTCTGAGGCGATCATATGTGGGCAGCTTCTCGATGGCCGCCCATTTTAGAGCTTCTTCATCTTCATCCACCCGGCTACTTCTCCTGGAATGCTTGGAACCTGAAAATACTTCTTCCATGCTCCAGCTACTCCTGCTTAGGCTCCTCCCTATGCTGCTATGCCCTGTTCTTCTGCTCGGATTTCTTCCTCTTTCCATACCGTCCATCTCTTTCCCTATCCTGGATTCAAATTCTCGTTAACCTCGTATATATTTGTTTGGTTGATTAATATAAAAGCCTAAAGAAAACCAATTGTTCATATTGGTTGAAATGAGGTTTTCAATGCTTTGTAAGCAATAACAACATCTGAACGTCAAAAAATTACAAAAAGGAACTAACGAAGAAAACACCAAAAACTGAGGTACCACCCCACCACATGGATTTTCTCTTATGTTTTCTCTACAAACAAACAAAAAGTAGCTGAGGGAAGGGAATTGCTAGAAATGAACTCACTGTGGAAAAGAAAAACCCAAGCTTTGGGTTGTTTATGAATTTGACACTTTTGACTGCACCTTGTTGTCGTTGTTCTTCTTCTCTTTGTCACCTTCTCTGGTTGTAATGTAAGGTGTAGAGATAAGAGAAGATGGTGCAATGCAAGTGAAGTCTATTTCCAGAGTTAATGGCGATATTTATATATACGTGCTGCAATTGTAATACGGGCTCTTCTTAGTCTGAGGTCATATTTTTCAATTATTTATGAATCAAGTGTTCAAATCTGATAGGCCGCAATCCAATAGGGTCATATCAACGAATTGGAAAGTCAAAGTTACGGGTGCCACCCAAACAGCCTCCTCTGTTTTCAACTAACATTATTCATTTTCATTTCTTTTATTTACTTTTGGGTTTTTATTTTTTTTCTTGTGAGTTTTAGGTAACTCTCAATAATCATATCTTTTCTTTCCATTGAAATTTTCTCACTAAAAATGCAATATTCTTTTTATTACTTTTTTGGGTTGATTAAAATTCTTATAATTTGCATGATTACTTTTTGCTACCATATAAGGAGTTGTGAAGGAAATATTTGAATTCCATTAAGTTTAAGCATGTGGATAGCCACCCTCAACAATGCTCTGTTTTACAATATTGTGATGCGTAGTCTTCGGCTTTGTCTAGGGCCTTCCCCTCCTTCTCCAACCAATATATATAATAGTGGAAAAAAAGCAAAATTAAAGAAAAAGGGGTGTATAAATAAACAGGGGCGTAACTTCGCTAGAGTCACAAGGCCTCTTGGCTCCCAAAATTTTTGAAAAGGTTGAAGCATATCATAAATGTTAATTTTTTTATTTTAAATTTAGATTATTGTAATTTAATTTTCAAAAAAAAATTATTTTTTAAATTTTAAAATTCAGCTTTAATTGTTAATATTGTTAAATTTAAGTTTCTTATAAGATTTTATTTACATTTTAAACCTCAAACTTTTCCTATTTTTTCAAATAAATACTTAAAAACTTTTTTTTTATCTCAAATAGATACTTGAACTTTAACCCGTAAAAAAAGTTCAATTTTTTAATCCAAGTGACTAACACCGTTTGTTCTCTTCTTGTTCTATTACGAGAATCTGAAAAAAAAAAACCCAAATTTTGTTTTCATTTCAATCATCCATTTTCTTAATTAGGTTACTAAAACATTGAAGAAGAAGAAAAATGAATTCAATTGGAATCCGATTCTTTTGATATGAATTGGATTGACCCTTCTTTTTCTTTTTCAATTTCAATTTCATCAAAAAAATCCATGACGATGAAAGGTTGGGCAATAGAACAACGGAGGGGCTATTTCCATACACCAAACTTTGATATATTCGATAAAATCAATCATGCTATTAGATTGTCTCAATCTCAAAGAGTTCAGATTATGCAAAGATCGAATCACTGAAAAGCTCTTCACTTGCAACTTAACTTGTTCTTCGGATTGTGATCGAGTCAAGTTGATTCTACCCAAATATAAGGATGATGATAACCCTACAGGCTGCCATGGGAGCTTTAAAAGAGAAGCTCATTTGTTACTTTATGTATATTAAATATTTTATTTCTTTTTTTATTTACGTTTTCACAAATAATTTATTTATTTCTTTAAAATATTTGAGTGGAAACAGTAATAAACGTGTCAAAGCTGGATTAATCAGGGATTTTTTTTTCAAATGACATTACTCACTTGGACTAAAAAAGTTAATGGAGTTAAAAAGTTCAGCTACCTATTTGAGATAAATTAAAGAGTTCAGGTACCCATTTGAGAAAATGGGAAAAGTTTAGAGGCTAAAATGTGAATAAAGCCTTATTATAATGTCATTTTTTTAGTTAGATGATTATCTAGTGAAAATGTATTTTTAAATTTAAAAATATCACACCAACAAATTTAACAAAATAAAATTAATAAAGTTAACAATTAAACTTAAATGTTAAAATATGAAGAGTATATAGACTAAATTCTTGAAAAAAATAAGGATTAAATTTTAATTTTTAAAAAATACAAAGAATTATTTAAAAAACTTTTATTATTTTAAAAAAATTAATTAGCCGCTCAAATTTTAAAAAAAATGATGATTGAGCCTTTTAAAAGTTTTAAGACGTTTTTCATTAATTCTCTCAAAAAATATTAATTAAATGTTAGGATTTTTGAAATATTTATTAAAACCCTAAAAAAATTGAAACATTTAATTAAACCTCCTAAACACATTAAAAGATTTAATCCTGTCCAAAACTTACCATCAGGTGACACCACTATAAATATAAGAAATGATTGAATAATATTATAATAAAAATTGAACGAAGTATATGCATGCTATTACAACGACGAACGTCTATATATATATTGAAGCCACTGCAAAGACCATAATTATTCAAAGTTAAAAGCACTCAAAATGTGTGTACACTTGATGGTTAAAACTTTACTAATTTTTTAAAGATTGAAGTGAGAGAAAGTAGGTGGAGTAGAAAGTGATTTGTGCAAATTGGGTGCTTATTATTCTAAAATTGCAAGTAGAGGGAGAGGGTTGGTGAATTTCCCTTCTTATATTTTCATTTCTTTGCATTAGGCCAAGAACTGTCTTTTTCTTTTCTCAAATCACTTACAACACCTTTGCAACATCATTCTTTCTACCATATATGTAATGAACCGAAAGTTACGATATCGGAAATTGAGTCTTGAGTACTGTTTCCGTGAAATTTATTCATGAATATTTATTAGAAATATTTATGAATTATAGTTGAATGGTTATTTAGTGTTTATAATTAAGTGAAGTAGCTTGAATTTAGTTTAAAGGATTAAATTGCATAAGGAATAAAAGTTTAATTATAGATTAAAGAAGTAAAAGGGACTAATCTAGCAATTAGACCCTAAGTGCCATGTGTGTGAATGTATGATATAACATGTGTAATAGTTGGTATATATGTGTAATAGCTATAAGATATTTTATGTTATAGCTATTACACATGTTAATTTTATATTTATTATAGGTTAATAATAATATAATATAGTATAATGAATAAAGAATAATAAGTAAAGAATAGAAAAGTTACAGAGAGCAAACGTGAGAAAGAAAGAAAGATAGAAAGACTAACAGAGAGCAAACGTGAGAAAGAAAGAAGGAAAGAAAGAAAGAAATAAAAAAGAGAAATTTAGGATTTAGGCCCTAAAGTTTGATTGGTAAGTTGTTTTAGCTCATTTTCCTATGATTTTTATGTTTATGGATGTCTAATTCAAAGTTCTACATGTATGAGGTTAAAATGAAGAAAAATAGAGAATTTTTAGATATTGATTTAGTTGAATAAATTGAGGTTTTATGGGTTAAATTGATAGAAATTGAAGTTAGAAGTGATTAGTTAAAGGAATTTCTAAGTTAGGTTTAAATAGGGACTAAGTTGAATAGAGCTCAAAATTTATGTTTTATAATGAATTTTATGAGTTAGAAATTGTTAATGAGTTGATTAAAAGAGAATATGAAGCTTAAGTTAAAGAAAAAAAGATTAGTAATGGAAAAAGGACGAAATTGGAATTTTTGTAAAAGTTTGGTAGAAAGTGAAAATGTGTTTTATGAATTAATATATTGATGATTTTTAATTGTATGATTGTTAGTAGCAAACGTAGCACCGGATACGTCATCAAAGAAGGGAAAAGAGAAAGTGAACGAAGATATCGATTAAATTCGATAAATAGTGGTTTGTATTTCTATAAACCGAGCTTAATCGTTATTGCTATATTTGATATTTATATTGTATGAAAATGTGAACGAGGTAAGTATTTTTACCATATTGAAATGAATGTGATTTTGAATACCCTATTAACAGTGTCGGGCTAGTCGGATATAGTTGACATGTCATAGGAATTGGAAGTATTGGGATATTCCGACATTGAGTCGATGAGACACTATGTGTCGACTACTGTTAAAGTTTCGGATTTGTTCCGATGAAGTACTTTGTGTACTATAATGTTAAAGTTCCGGATTTATTCCGATGAAGCACTATGTGCTTATCCCGGAGTGTGGGTTGGATCCGTGTATCCGTCAGTGTCCGAGTTATGTTAATAAGGGTAAATAAAGTAAAGGTTATTAAAGTACTAATTGATATTGAATAATAGCAATAATGTGTTTGAATTACCATGTTTTAAAGTTGATTAAGCTATTGTTTATAGAAATACCACTGAGAGTATTCTCAGCGTACAGTTTGTTTCCGTGCGCAGGCTAGGTACGAAAGTATAAGGACTCAGCATACAAGCCGATCCCCAAACTCAAATTGCTGAAGTTTCTGTCTTTTTGGAAAATGGAATTGTACCTAGGATGTCTTTTGGTCATTTTGAAAGTATCTAAGTTGTTAAGTGATATTTTGGTATGTTTTTGTAAATGTTACCAAAACCTTAAGTATGGTATGTTTTGATATGTTAGTGAAGAGTAATAAGAGGAAGTGTTGGTAAATATTGTAGAGAGAAGAAATGAAGATGTTATAAACTTAGTTATCAACATTTTATATTAAAACAGATTTGGACAGTAACAGTAGTCCAACTTTGAAAATATATCAAAAATAGTATAAAGTGAATTAGATAATGAATAAAATTTTTAATTGAATCTTAATGAATCTATTTTTATATGGAAGAAACAAAATAGGTAACAGAGTTGTATTTTATGAGATATTTACGTTTTGGTAAAATAGGGTTAGAACAATTTTTGGATTCCCTGTTCTGATTTTAGAAATTCACCATAAATCATGTATTAAGAATTAGGACTCACACTTTATATGTATGGATTCCTTATTGAGTCTATTTTTAATTGAAACAAATGGATTAGTCATTGGATTTCTGTACAGGAAGAAATTTGATTCGTAGTGCACAAGGGTCAGAGTAGCCGAACCCTGAAACATAGGAGACTTTTTCTAATAAACTGTACTAATTGGCCTGACCAAAAATTCTAGAAAAAAATTAGTAAGTAGATATATGAGTTTAGTTTCAGGAAAAATTTACGGAATTAGATTTCGAGTTTCGTAACTCGAGATATGATTTTTTTAGCGACCATGACGCAGATGGATAGTTTACTACGAAAACTGTTTAAGTGCTAAGATAAGTTTTGTAATGTCTCCTGCTTGACTCCGGTGACGGTCTCGGATAGGGGGACGTTACAATATATATTTTTAAAATATATACATATTTTTCCTTTTTTAATTATCTGATATAAATATGCTATTTCTTGCTCCAAAAATGCATTCACGAAAGTCAAATATATTAAATTAAAAATACTAAAATCTCATAAATGAATGGATTACATATTAATTTCATAAATGATAACATAGAATATTAAGAAATTTTCACGCTTGATAAGAAAAAGAAGGGATTTATTTTTTTTAAAAATAAAAAAGAAAGCTTATCAATTCCTTGGATCACATTTCCAATAAGCATGTAATCATCATCATCAATTAAAACTATTATTTTGCTTTAGTGCTATATTTCTTTAGCTCACTAATGAAAGCACTAGGAAAGAAGTGTTAATTTCTAGTTGTTGTGACCAGGAAGATGAAGAGAAAATACAATTTGGCATGTGACAAATGAGCTGGACTTGGTCTTTGTGTCTTTATTAGTTGGAAAAGAACGTCCATTATTAAAATCACATGCTTTATGAGCTTTATTATCAGTGCAGGAGGATATAAATTTGAGTGCGATAAAGCGTATTATCTTTCTATTTAAGAATTGAGAAGTGACTGAGTAGTTCTAAAAAAAATAGATATGATCGTCAAAAGAATTTTGTTTAGGACTTATTTTTATTTATAAATTATAAAATTTGTTTACAATTAAGACTTACTCGTCCATCCCAATATTAATCCAATTTATTATTTAAATTATAAAGACAAATTAAAATAAATTTTAATATTTTATAGTAAAAACGAGTTTTTGGATGAGGTTTAGATAATAAAATAATAAATCGATGTTCTGGTATATAAAAAAGTGTTAGTAATAAATAAGTGGATACTAGGCAAAGTGAAGTCAACCAAAAACGTGTGAGAAAATTAAGGAAATATGTACTTGGATTATGTTACCAAAACTTTTCCTAAGTTGCTATTAAAGGACTAATTGGTTTTTCCAAATTTTAGAAAAAAAAAAATTAATGTCAAGATATTCTCATTTCCAATTGACATTGGATTGTGGTAGGAGAAAAGGTTAGGAGTGGATCAACCAAAAATATTGAAAAGGAGGTTGATATGAATTTTGGAAACCAGACATATATAGTATCAAACCACAATATTTCCATTGCAGTTCTCACCCCCAACAGTTTTGGATTTGTTGAAAATGATGTTGGAAACAAACTTCAACCTACTCCATCCACATGCTCTACATGTTTTCTCTTCTAGGATATATATATATAGAGAGAGAGAGAGATTACTATCTAGAATCAGAAAGCTTGCTTGATATCTATATAAAACAAATGACAAATGATACATTATTTTTTTAAATTTAAAAATATCGTAATTTAAAAAATGAAGATGAAATTATAAATGTTAGGACTTACTATATAAATCTCAAATTTATTTCGGATCATTTCCTTAAGATAATTTTATAAATCAAGCGTATTAAATTTTCGATTTATGATCAATTTCTTTTTAACATTGTATATTTTAATTAAAACATAAAACATTAAACACCAACATGGTAACCAAACACAATGGCATGGTAGAAAAATATTTGCGTAATGAAAAGAGTGCGGTGGTTAGGTCGATGAAAGTGCAGATCAAATGAGGCAAAAAGGGTTGTTTTTTTAGGTAAACCTTCCATATTTGTATAAGAAAGAAAAAGAGAAAGGCTTATCTGCAATCTTTATAATGTTTGTGGTCGAAACATTGTATATAGCAATAGCATGTCTATTACTCGTTCTTATTTTATTCTTTGTAGTATTATTAAATCCCTTAATTGAAATTTGTAAGTTTTTTTTTAATATATATATATATGTACATAAATTCATTCATTTCTTCATTCTAAACAATTTTAATTAATCAAAATATTTGATATAAGTACTCTTTTTGTCTTTATTGTTAAAAAATGTAATGAGAAAATTGAAAGTGATTCATTTGATAGGCAATAGATCTAAGAGATTCAAGTGATTGAGTTAAGAGAAGAGAGACTGTAAAGAGTTTTAGTAGAGCTTAGCCAAGAGAGGAGGATAGAAGGTAGAGTCTTCCTCTTACGAGAGATATGAGAGAGAGAATCTAAAAGGAACATAATATGTCATATATCCTCTTTTAATTGGTGGATTTGTCATTCAAAATAGATGTATTGTTAAATTGGTTAACAATGAATGACAAGAGTCATATTGAATTGGTTGAAATTGACATAAACTTAATTTTAAAGGAGCATGAAAATTTATACACTATTTAGAGTGACAACAATTATAATAATTCTATCTCGTTCTATCAAAATAACTGAAAATATTAAATAAAAAAATGGTATTCCACATACCATCTAATAGTATTGCATTCCATCCCAGTAATATATTGGATTCACTTTGAATAATCCCTAATCATGGACAATTATTGAGAATCCAAACATAAAGATTGGTTTATGAGGAATTTTGGAGCAAAAGTATATAGAGTGGGTACATTGCAAGCAAAAGAATGCTAATTTACAACTTTCAATATCATTAGAAAGTCAATAGGAGTAGAAGTAAATTTTGGATTTATTCAAATGGTTTGACTGCAACCCACCCTCCAAAACAAGACTTGAAGAAATAATCAAAAGGAGGTTGAATCAAGTGGTTTATCACTACATTTAAATAATCCCTTGTTGGATGAATCATTGACACTTTGTTAGGTGGCTAATCAAAGTAAATTTATCTGACACCAAAAACTTGGAAATATAAAAATTAGGGTAGAGGTATAAATTTGATGTTGGACATTGGGACCCATTTTTTACCCGTTTACAGATTGGGTTGTTTCTCTTTTTTCTGTTTATGTTAGGAAATAGATATAAAAATGAAAAAGAAAAAGGCAGTAACTTTAAGATATTCAAAGTCAAAATTTTCAACTGGGATGGTTCCAAATATGTTGACAAGGGGATATGTACCGTCAGCGTCAGACTCCATCAGACTCAGACTCACACCATACATTAATTTTTGCAATTCTGAATTACTTAAAATACTCAAACTATTCTTTTGAATCAACAATGCATCTAATTGTAGTTAATGTAAAATTAGTGAGAGAGATAAAATTAGTTATTTCAGTACTGAAATTAAATATTATAACATAAGATAAAAAGAAAATTAAACGTATTATATTAGAACACATTGTAACTCGATTTTATTTAAAAAGAAACATTAGAAGAAAAATCTAATAGAAAAATCATTTTCATAGTTTATTATGATTACATAATTTATTAAATTAAAAAATTATTTAATGATAAATATAAGCAAAGCGATAATGAATTTATATATGAATGTTATTAAATACGTATTTGATTTCTAAATTTATAATTTATAATTATTTTATTCAAAGATAGAAATAAAAAAATATAAATAATTAAGAAAAACAAAAGAAGTTGAAAAAAAAATACTGGGTTGGAAAAGGATCTTAATTAGGTTTGTACTAAAATCAAAATTGTAAAGATCAAAGGTTGAACAATGGGGATATATTCGGATTCCATCATATGTTGTTAGGTGAAAGCTTTTACTTGTAGTATGAACATGAGATTACAGTATGAAGAAGTGGTTGGTGAAAATTACCCTTGCCTATTTAATATCTCATTCCCATTATTTATGTTCATGTTTTAGTTTGGTTAGTAAAGGTGAAAGAAGTGGGTAGTTCATCTTCCATCAGGCACTCGTCACCTACGAATTTCATTACATCATCATGACATTCTTACAACTAACTCAGGATTGATCCACAAGTTTTGTAATAAAATCATCAACTTGACTTTTAATCGGTATTGCTGATTGTGGTTCACATGATCCACAAATAAAATACCAGGCCACAGATAATAAGCATGGCACATCTGATATAACTGCCATGGAACACAATAGAAAAGAAAACATGTGACAATTAATTTCTTAAGAAACCAAAACCCATAATTTGAAATGGACTGGTTAAAACAATCGAACCAGATGCTGAGAACTTGTCTTAATTTTGACAATATTTATCATCAAATTCAGACACCAAAAAGTCCACACTGTGATCATAGTCCATACGATTCACAGAAAAGAAAAAGTTGGTGCTGTGTTCATTGTCGTCCTCAAGACATTTTATCTCCCCTGGAATGGAAAAGCAAGAATGACCTATGGATTTATAGGTAATGATAGTGATTAATTTAATTATTAATATTAGAGTCTATTGCTAATTCAATTCAGAATTTAGGTTCTTAACCACTTCATGCAATTTATTTGCCGATTAATTGTTAGAATCTTCGGTAGTTCATACACACTACTTTCATAACCATAAATGATTTATTATCTATTATTACCTGTCAAATATGTTGTACGGGTTTCTATCAATGCTAAAATTTATTTTAAGTATTTCAGTATCACTTCTAAAAAAAAGCTTCTTAATAATAATTTACCCTATGGTAAATTTGAGCACCAATCCGTTAAATGTTTTTTCTCATTAAATAATTTACCCTTGTATATGGTGATCACGATTTATATCGATTTGTCTTCTCTGACCCCATTCCACAAAAAACCTTGGTTTCCATGAAAGAGCCTTTTCATTAGACATTACCTTCGTAGGATCAAAGCAGAGCATTGGCAAATGTTTCATGCCAAAAAAGCAAACCAACAAAACCAAATAATTATGAGAAGCTTGTCATTAGAACCTGCCCTAAACCAAGTTGTACTTATTAATCAAGAGACTATACATAGTTAATAAGGCCCCATCATTTTGGGCTTTTTGGGGGGACATCAATTGAAGAACATTCCATACAATAGAATGGAGAGAGGGGCGCAACACCAAAGTTCATCTAGTACCTTCTATATTTTAGTTACAATAAATAAATCAAAAAAAGATTAAAAAGCCTGTACTGGTCAAAATTTCTCTAAGCCTAAAGAGAGCAAATTCAAAGGGCCGAGAGTTCCAGCTTTTATCATATGGACAACAGAGTAATGTCTCCAGGGTGAGTGGAGACCCTGACCAAAGATTTGAGAAACCTCATGAAACTGTTCGCCCATAACAGACAGAAGCTATGTATAGATTTTTTGCCCACTTCTCCTGCGAGATCATGAATAAATTTAGAGACACCGAAAATAAATTAGTCATATAGAAAGCCAAAAGTTGCAAAATTTATGCGTATTTCACCTTTACATGCGTGCTAGGAAATGCTGAAGTTCTAAGAGTTTCCTGTGTTTCATCGGTGGGCCTCCTCCTTGGCACGCTAAGAACAAAAGCAGCCTGATCCCAAGTTGCTGCTGTAGCCGTTATACGATACCCATTATCCCACCGTCGATGGATTCCTTCACTAGGATAAAGGAAGTCCAATTCAACAACCTGGAATTAAAATACAATAACAATTTTGTTATACACGCTTCTTTTATGGTGTGCATTTGGATAAAATGTCAGTTAAATTTGTGAGCACCTGGTCAGAAAATCCAGCACCTCTGGACATTACTACCCCCCATCTGCTACCAGAAGTGGCCATTGAAGTGACATGGAAACCCTCTCTCCATTTTTTGTTAATCCACTTGAAAGGAAAGGACTCACTCACTTTATATGACTGCTGCAAATACGAAGTACCTGAATGCAATAAATCAAAGCTAAGCATGAGGAAGCCAAAGAGATCCAACCAAGAAAATCTGATATTGGAGCCCTGGACACTAACCTTTTGACATTACTACTAAGGAGCCCCCATTTGTAGCCCCTGCTATTGCACTGATATAATAGTTCTTCTCCCACTGCTCCATTATCCATTCCTTCAGCCACAGCAAAACATTCAAATCAATCACCACTAGAGAATTGCAAAAAGCACATAAACAAAAATAATGTACACACATTAAAGCTAGAGATTTGCTCCACGTTAATAGAAAATACAAAAAAAACGTACCTTATGAAGGAAATATGGTGAGAGTTCATACACTTGTGCAGAGAACCCAGTCCCAGCATCCATTATAAGGGCCCATAGATTTTGACAGGAAGCTACACTGCTGATAAATAAGCCATCCTCATTTCCTTTTTCAATATGCTGTGCAAGCCTTCCATCTGCCACATTATAGTGATACCTGCAACCAAATTACAAATGAAACTCACATTTTTTTATAATGACGCAATGAGATCACTAATTATTTACAAATAGAGTTATAATGGAGAAAGATGAATAAGGCAAAAATTAAAATGAACCAAGGTCTGAAACCTACCATAAAAAAGCCAAAAGAATGATAGGTTCAATTAGATCATAAAGCAGTCCTAAAACTGAAGTAAAACACAACAGATAACCTGAGACATATACCTTTGCTTCATTGGCCTACGAGCATTGTAAACACTAATCCATTGCGTCGCTGGCATGCCCAAACGAAGCTTCTTTTTTGGTTGTTCATCTTCCTCCTCATCCATAGACAACCGGCCTCTCTTTTGACCAACTTGATAGATAAGCTTCAGAAGAGATTAAAAAGGAAAAAAATGCCGGGTATGTCAAAATTCACTTGCCAAGAAAAGGGCATGTAAAATTTTATTTGTAATAATTAACATTAACAATATTTACTTTGAAAGCATAAAAAAAGCCTGGTTCAAGATATATTATTTATATCAAGAAAGAATAACATATACCTCCAGTGCGCCTTCTGTGTTAATTGGACGGATATCCGGATTTGGACCTACAATACCATCAAAGAGAGAAATATATTTGGCATAATTAGGTTCTTCATCAAACTTCAAGTTGACCACATGTTCAACAAACTGTTTAAAAGGCGCCGGACAGAAGCAACACAAGGCTTCTGGAGATGTTGACATCTTCTTCTTACATACAAGGAAGCCTTTATTCTCTCCCTGACATCATGTTAAGAACAGGTTAAAAAGAAAAAAGAAACACTTACAAGATTATATGCATGACCAATTGCGAAGAAAAAATTGGAGTTAACAAGGTTGATAGTATGGGAGGCCAACCTGGTATCCTTGCCAAGGCAAACGACCTCGAAGAAGGAAAATAAGTGTATATGCTAGAGATTCTAGATCATCTCTCCTGCTACACGTTCTCCCTAAATGAGCATGCACACTAGCATAACGGACTGTTCCCCTAAAAAACAAATGTGTACCTTTACGTAAGATAGCCAAGCAATTTACATTAACACCTTACAGTAACCTTGATGTTAGCAGTTGTAGTACCTAAAAACATCCGGCCTCTGATCATATTCAACATGCAAACCAGTTGAGCTATCTCGCCACCTGGTTGCTGTTTTGCCAAAACAGGTCAGGATTGATGAGGAATTAATTTATCTGGGAATACATAACAAAACAAAGGATATTACAAATTACCTAATCCAAGATCAACAAGAAATAATTTCTTTTCATCAGGAGTTCCCGTAGGACCTAGAAGAAAATTCTCAGGCTTTACATCTCCATGCACATAGCTGTCCAAATCATCAGAGAAAAAAAAACCATTAATAAGTTTGAAGAAGCAAGATACGATCAACTTAAGAACAAAGATTTTTAGCTGGTATAAGAGATAGATTATCATTGGAGCAAGAGAAAGACCCTTGCTAAGCTATGCAACAATCACAGGGAAGGGATGGGGATACAATACTTCCAAACACAAGAAGGGCTAGGGGGTTTCAGGGATTAATTTGCTTACCCTCTAGAGTGCATTTTCTCCAATATTGATATCGCTTCAATAGCAATGCAAGCAACCATTTCTATGGACATCCTGTAGGTAGTAAAGAACATTTCCTAATTAAGCAATGAAACATAAAAAAAATATTAAACCTACTAGCTGGTAAACGATTAAATAATATTAGTTTACTAGCACTCACGTATGAGAGTTATTATTCCAAACATCCCACAGACTTGGACCGAGCATATCCATAACCTGCATAAATAAAGGGATTAATCAGAAAGCAATTGAAAGCCTAAACAGAAATAGCAGGCCAGATTGAAAAGGAAAAAGATGAATGAGACAATAGAATGCACACATACCATAACGTAATAGTCACCTTGACGACCCTTATAGTGAACTCGAGGTATACCATGACTGCCACCAAGAGTGCTGCACCAATGAGGAGTAAGTAAATATTTGTAAATATAACTAATTTTAAATATATATATATAATAAAAAACTGCAACCACTCACTTGTAAACTTGCCACTCATACGGTGGTCCATAGTTACATCCTTTGCTACTTCTATGCTCAAATTTCAAGGCAACCTAAAACAACATATGGAGTGTAAAGATCAAACTCTTTGTTATTGTTAAAGAAGATCAGAAGTCATTTCTACAAAAATGGAAAATGAATCAATCGCATACCTCTAGAGCCCCAGAACCATTTCTATCATTTGTATTTGAGGCTGAAACACGCCGACCGACACAGACCTGTCCAAAGCCACCCTTGCCCAACTTCCTCTCAATTCTATACCATGGGGAACCTCCAACCTGAACCTGCAGCAAGGTAAATAAGAAGGAAGAACCTAACTTTCAGAAGACATTATGAAACAAAAAGTTCTAACAAAATCATTATGCCATAAATAGTAGATCCAAGTGTATGCAAGGTAAATAAGAAGGAAGAACAGTACAAGCATGATGATAAGGCAACAGAAGACACAGTAGAAACTATCAAAACATCTTGCAATTTTCTCTTATTTATCTTACTGAAAACGTGATACTAAAAAGAGGGCAATAAAAGCAAGAATACTAGTAGCCAACCCCGGTTTAGTAGAGAATGGGCAGAAGATCATAAGTTTTTCTTCAAGGAAATAATGTAGCATAACTAAAATAAAATGCAAATATGGTGTTAATTAGAGGTGAGCATTCGATCGAGTCAAGTTGAATCGAGTGAAAAAAGTTCGAGTTAGCCAAGTTGATGAATCCTATTTTATCAACCAAGCTCAATTTGAAAAGTTTTCAAATCGAGTTGAGTTATATGAAATTTGAGTCAAGTTGAATCAAATATATTTGTTCGAGTTAGAGATGGTGAACTCTTATCATCAGATATATATATACCACCAAAAGACACTTTTATTTCTACTTTTGTATGGTTAAAAAAGAAAGAAAATAGTTGCTCTATTAGCCTGACAGTATTCAAAGCTAATGGTCATTTTAATCATCAAAAAGCAAAAAAAACTCACTAGCAGGACAAGATAAAAAAGGATCCAAACTTTAATGTGCCTGATTTAATAATATCATTTCTTCTTTATTCTTCACAGAAACAATGATGAACCAATAACTAAGCAAACAGCTTTACATCATAAATTCTGACACTTCACGAAGCAAAAGCAAATACCATTCATAACAGCATTTCTAATAGCTAAACTCAAATCAGAACTCGCAATTTAAAATTAAGCTCAAGTTCGATGAAGTTCTATTATTCTAGTTCGAATTGAACTTGGAGATAAAAACCAACTACTTGAACTTGTGAACTTACTTGATTAGCCTAGTTTATCTAATAAAAAATAAGTTCAACCACAATACAAGACTTCGAGCTCGATGTACCTGAGCTTTTGTTAACATACAAAATGTTTTTTGACTTTCATATACCTCTCGCAGCAAGCTACTCTAATTCAAATGGATTAAGGTTTCAAATAGCAGTGATGAACCAATGACTAAGCAGACAGCTTCACATCACAAATTCGACACTTTACAAAGCAGCAAATACCATTCATTAGAACCCTACTAAAGCATTAATTTATTGAAATCCAAGCAGACAATAAATAAAAGAACAAATGCAATAGCACCCGGCAAGGATTCGATATGCACTACAGAAAAAATAACAAAAGCAAATTTCGTTCTGATAATGGGAAAATAATAATAATTAATCACTTTCCATGTACAGAATCAACAAACTTCCAAGTCCAGAAACATGGAAAACAGAAATGCTTCGGTTAGTAAAATACCCAAATCATAAATTCCTCAAAAAAAGAATCAGATATGGCAAATCAGAAGAAATGAGTTAGGATTAAAATAATGAGTTAAGAGTAGCTTTTCCGGAGCCTAATACTTGGTGAAGAGCCTTCTCTCTGTCAAAGGGGCGATAAGCTTTGATCTTGAGAGAGATGGTGTGAGCATGAGAGCGCTGTCGTTGTCGGAATTGGAGGAGGATAATGGCAAGGAGACCGTTCTGTGGATCTCGTGAGCAGAAAGTTTAGCAGAAAAAAAATCTAGGGTTCCTAATTCGAGGTTTTCAGTATGGTCGGGAAAGAAATTAGAAAATGGCAATGGACAGAAAGTTTGGCAGAAAACGTTAAGTTCTAACTTTCAACCATAAGAGTAAAACGACGTTGGGTGGCAGGTTAAGGCTTTAAAATTGAAATTACTCCTACATCCAAAACGACGCCATTTTGGTTATTCAAGTTGTAAAAATTTAACTCGACTCAAACTCGTAAATTGAATTTTTTTTTCAATTTTTGCAAGTCAATTCAAGTTTTGCTCACCCCTAGTGTTAATAGGTGGCATTATAGCATATAATATAAAAGTACTGAAAAACCATAGATGCATCCTTGCTACATATCCCAATTGAAAAGCCTGCACATGAACCATCCATTGATATGATAATCATGCCAATGGGCATAAATCAACATGACCAAACAGAACAAAGAAAATCTTTTGTATTCAGAGCAACTGAGGCTATGCCAAGAGAAAAAGTAAAACAGCAATAGAAAAGAATACAGTCGATGAGAAAGCATATACCACGACAATATTAGAAAAACTTATTCTTTCATCGTAGATAGGTGACCAAAATGATATAGTGATCATACTGCTTTGGGAATTGTGCTGTCAGAATTTTATTTGGTTACTCCACATCTACCTCAAACACTTCAAATATCAAAACTTCATTTCCTACATTATAACTGCAACTCTAATATATGCACACATGTCCACATCTCAATCTCATTTAACAAAACTATTAGCCCAATAACAAGCTTTAACAGGATCAGTAACTACAGCCGTATTTATATCCGTACCACTTTTCAGTTATAACTTCTATCTGGTAACACCGAAAGGGAAAACTAAAATATTCCACCCTAAATTCAGTAAAAGACAATATTATGTCCATTTTTTAAACACATTCCCTTCTTTTAATTTCACCAAGAATTCTCTATATATTTCAAATAGTTAAATCTGTGTTCATTGACAAACCAGTACCTAGGTATAGAGACTGTTTTTCTCACTCAAGTTTGAAGGTAACTGTACGGTACCCCCAGATGTGGAAAGATCTGTAATTTTAAATCACTGCAAAAGCTTGAAAAAACATGCCTTATCTCAACAATTGGTTGTCTTCCACAATATACCAATCTTATGCAAAATATCTTAAGTCCACTAATTTCCAGAAATGCATAAATATATATTCTATAAGAATTTAAGAACAGTTTCTTTTTCAGTAATGTAAAAATGATATACTTTGAACACAAACATGAAAATGCTAATAAAAAAGGGGAAGTTGGGACCGTCCATATAAGTCTAGATTGCAACGAAAACGAAATCAAGGTTAGTAAAAGAAATCCTAAAATCAAACTTATTCTGCATAAACAAAAATAAATGAATAAATCTACCAGCTTGAAAGCAATATAATACCATAAAGAAGGAACTTCTAAGGGAATCTCAAACCTTTTCAGGAAGCGGCGCGGTGCTGCCTTCATCCTCACCAGCATTACCCTTATCTTTTCCCCGCCCTCCTCCGCTATTGAATTCGTCCATCGGCTTTTCCCCGACTTCCTCTTTCTTCTCTTCCTCTAAAATCCTATTCTTAGTATTCTTCTCCTCTTCTCTAACTGCCGCTTCCCCAGCCGCCGCGACAGCTAACTTCTCATTGACCTCCTGCGCCCGCGGTTTCTTATTCCTGTTGTCGCCTTCGTCGTTGTTATCTTTTTCCAGTGGCGAAGCTGCTGCTGCGGCCGCCTCTTCTGCCGCCCTCCGCCGCCGCCTAGTCCTCGTCGCAATAGCTTCCCCCGCCTCGATCGGATTCGGCAGTTGTTGCTGCTGTTGCTTCTGTGCTGCTGCCCGTCCCCTGCGTGCTCCGCTACGCAGTACCGGCATCATTCATTCTTCTTCTCTCTCAATTCTCATCACCCAACAGGAAAACCATCTCTTTCTTCACTCGTCTCTTTCTTCTCCGACTGATAGCCCAATTAACGCCAATTTTCAGAGGAAAAGAAAAGAAAATAGAAACGCTCAAGAATTATTATAATTATTATGTAAATAAAATAAAAGAAGGGATGGGTTAAAAAGCACCGAACAGATAGAAAAATCGACGAATAGAAGAAAGAAAGAAAGAAAAATTGGAGATTCGATGATTGTGAAATTAGCGAGATCTGGCTCTGTAAACAAAGAAAGTGAAGAAAAGGCTTTTTATTTATTTTTAATTTTTGTTTTATTTCAGTTTTATGTGGGAAATTGTAGGTCGTTGATGGAGGTAAATAGACGGTTGGATTAGGGTTTTGTTTTTCGATTAAAATAATTAGAATTGGAAAAGAGTGTTAAATTACTGAAAAGGAGTTGAGAGTTTTATAATACTTTTACTTCCTGACAAAACCTTGTCCCCCGCAACGACTGTGCTACACTGCAACGTGTTTTTCTCCTTTTTATAATATTAAAATTAAAATTCTGGTTTGAAGTGTGGTCATGTTGGTGCGGGTTTATGGCACTCATTGGATTGAGGCCGGCGAATTACAAAAAATTAAAAGATCTTCTGCTCTGCTGTTCAACTCATGGTTTTATGGATTTTGTTAATATCAATGTTTCTGTTTTTAGGCTCAAAGAATGTTATGTGTGTGGGACAGAATTAGCAGAATTTTTAATATTAAATTTATTAATATTTCAACAAAGAGGAAAAGTTGGTGGGGGAGTGTCAATTCCCCCGGTAGAGAGTCGGAGCTAACCTTTGACTTGATCACAAAAGATGACTTATCACTCAAAATCCTATTTTCGTGCTTTCTCAAGAAAAATAAGGGAAGGGATTTTGAGATTATGTTAAGTGCAGAAAAATGTTATGACATGGGAAAATAGATTATAATGGATAGTGATACGTTTAAAAAGAAAATTATTGCTCATTATGATTTTGAAACTTGCTTGAAACTTCTTGAAAGGAATAAAATATTGTTTTAAGGAAAGAAAAGCAATGAGAAAGCCATAATAGGGAGCATCAAAGATGCAATTCAATTGAGATTATTAGGAAGAAATGTATTAAGTTAGATTTGAGTTCTTGCATTATTGGTATTAAGAAAAAATGAAATTGTAATCTTATTTTATTTATTGTATATTTTATTGCCAACCTTAGAATAATTCAGTGGAATTTCATTTGAATTAGAAATTTATAAATATATGAAAAAGTTGTTTAAGCCATGCTAGGGTAGTTGATTCTGTTAGTAATCCTGTGGCTCTTTTTCTTATTTTTGTTTGTATGCTCTGAAATCTGATTCATCTGTTACCATAATATTTTTTTGTATTTTTTTCCTTTAATGCAAAACGTAAATAATCATCAAGTCTCGTTTTATCTTCAAGGTTCATTTATTTGTAATTTTTTACACATTAAAAATAGGTGGAGTGAATAAAACCTTAAAGATGGTGGCTTGATATGCATCTTGGAGTCTTGTCTTATTAATTGATTTTTTCCTTCGTGTTCCATTCGTGTGTTCAAAACTTACCTCACCAATATCTCAGAAGTTTCACACCAACTGTACTTGATGTTGCAACATTAGTCAAGGCTAACTCCAATTCTAATAAAAAGAATACACGCTCTTAATGCAGCTATTATACCTATTGTTGACACCATTTTTTTGATTGAAAAACGGGGTCGACTTGGATTTGAAAATGAAACGAAATTGAGAGTCGCCATCAATCTTTTTTGATGAGGTGTGATCGGGTCACCTCGTAAAAACGGTTGTTTTTAATAAACGATTTAGATTTTATTAAAACAACGATTTTTGTCTACGAAATTCAGAAAAATGGATTCGGGAGTCGGTTACGCACGAGGAATGATTAGCACCCTCGATGCGCCCAAAATTGGTACCTAGTTGATTAATTAGTGTCTTAGTGTCAAAAATTGAAAATTTGAAGAGTTTTAAAAATACGATCCTTAAAAGAAACTCTGATAACGTAATTGAAATGTAAGATTCTCTTGTTCCGAAGGAATATCACATCCAGCACGTTAGGACACGATACTCTAAACCATCGAAACCAAGATCATCTTATAGTTTAATGAAACCATACTTTGAAGCTTTAAGAGGATATTTGGCTATTTAGTCGAACGAGAAATCGAAACCCAGCACGTTAGGGCACGTTTTCTCGATTTTCCAAACGCGAAATATTGCCTCATTTAGAAAAATTTTCCTTTTGATGTTTAGTGTCAATGCTTGACAGAACAACAACGAATACGACAAGGTGAGCAAAGTAAAATGAGTAACAACAATACAATAGGCAAAATGAAATGACGAGGCGATTACATAAGCAAAGCATGCAAATAAATAAATAGAACTAACATTTTAGAAAAAGCACAAGTGTACATGAATAAATAAACAAACGCCAAATAACAATGATGACAATAAATACAATTATGTAAAAATGTATATACATGTATAATTTTAAGCCATAAAATAAGAAATGCGTATAAATTATAGAATGTGAAAACATAGATAAATATATACATACATAAAAATCGGTAAATATTATAAAAATAAAAATGTAAATATGTGTTTATATATATTTATAAATTATGATAATATCAAATATATGTATGTGAATTATAAAATATGTGAAATATACAAAAAGCATTTTTAATAATATAAAGAATATATATAAGTATGTATATGATGTAAAATATGCATAAATATAGGTAAGTATATAAGAATTATGAAATGTGAAAAATATATTTAAGTATGTATAAGTACGCATATATATACATATATATGAATTAAGATGTATGTATTTATGCCTATATCTATGTATACATAAAAATATGAAATATAAAAATATAAAAAGTATATTTATAATAAATAAAAAGTATGTACGTAAATATATATTATAAAAATGTATCAACAATTTAAAATTATGAATATTAAAATATTTTAATATAATAATATATAAGATGATGACATATATATTTAGCGATATTAAAAATCCATATAACATACATAGAACATATATAGTATATGCCTACCTTAGAAATGATAAGAATAATAATAAAACTATTTTCTATGCTACATAAATACATACACACATATATATAAACAATAGTATATACAATATAATATTAGAAAAATGTATATAATAGTGTAAAATACAACTAATAATATTAAAATATATACAATGATAATATATATAAAAGATATATGTATATATAATTATATAATATAATATTAAAATATAATAATACAACATAAAAAAATATGACACAAATAAAGTATAATATTAAGAACACACATATAATACATGAAGAATATCATAATACTAAAATATTTAGGTAATATATGCGTATATTAAAAACTAGTAATAATATTACTGAGGTATATACAAATATGTCAAGTATATATACGTATTATAAATATATAAACATATAACAAAGCATAAACTAATAAAAAATAATAATAATAATAATGATAATAATAATAGTAAAATCGAAGAGCATCTAAAAAAACATAAATAAATGAACTTTTTAATATAAAAAGTTAAAGGAATAAAGAAATAAGTAGATGAACAAGATAATAAATAAAACAATTTAGTTTGAAATTAAAAACAGAAAATAAAATAAATAGAACAAATAAGACAAAAATAACAAATAATATTGATGGAGCAAAAAGGACAACGTGATAAGGATATTAATAGTAATAATACAATGAGCAGTTGTAATAAGCCATGAATGTAAAAATAAAGACAATGGTGAAATAAAAAAAAAACAAAATGGAAACTAAAAGAATTTGAAAAAATGAAGTCTAAGGCGTAAAATATAGGTAAATTAATAAATATAAAAATAAAATAAAATATAAAGGGTTGAATTTAAAAAGAGCAAGTAAATAAAATACTAAAGAAAATAAAAATAAAAGCAGAATATTGAAAATAATAAAAAATGAAAAATAAACAAGATTAAATAGTCAAGGAACCGAAAAAAAAAGAAAAGAACTTTTAAGGGATAAATTAAAAAGTTAGAATTTGAGCTAAAGTGAGATACATGTAAGGGAAGAGGAACTCATATTGTAAATAATGAAAAGAAGGCCATCAAGGATCGAAATGAATCACGTTGAAACAACGAGGGACTAGCTGGAAAATATTCCTAGCTTTTTATGCGCAATGTTTCGAAGGACCCAGATGTAACCCAAACGAAATTTAAGAGCTAAATTAAAAAACAAAAGAAAATAGAAAATGGGGCCTGGTCGAATAGAATTGCAAAAGAGAAGGACTAATCTAGCAAATCTCCTGTTTAGGGATAGTGCACACCCCACTCCACCAAACACGCCGCTTCATCATCATTTAAACCAAAAAAATTTCCTTTTTTTTATTCCATTACCAACTTTCCCTTTTTTATTCCATTACCAACTTTCCCCTTTTTTATTTTTTATTTTATTATTCCATTACCAGCCTTCCCCCAACCTTAAACAAAAAACAGAGAGCTTCCCTGCTCTCCCCCCCTTTCCCTTCTCTTTTATTTTTTGCTAGGGTTTCAAAGAAACCCATCATTGCCGCCCTTCAATCGTTGCACCACCACCGCACTCGATGGCTGGCGATACACCAAAATGGGCTCCTTTAGCTCTCCCCTTTTTTACTTGTTGGAGGCTAGTTCCAAAAACGAAAAGACAAGGGTTCAACCCCCTTTTTAGGCTCAACCACGCCGAACGGAGGGGAAGGCTCCGATAACGCGGCAATGGGCCGGATCTGGTGAGAATCCTTCCTCTTTCCTTTTATATTTTTCTTTTTTGTATCTTTGTTTAATAGATTTGTATAAAAAATAAAAGAAATATTAAAGAAGCAAGAAAACGAAAAACGAAAATAAAGAGAACAAAATCGGAGATCAACCTTCTGTGTGTTTTTTGTTTGATTCCTTGAAAAATATGCGAGTGATACAATTTTTTTGGATTCCCCCCCCCCTTTTACTTACAACATTTTCATTCGGGTTTTATAACTCCTCCCCTCTTTTTTTTTTTTTTACATCCATCCTCTATTATTTCTGTCTTATCTTGCAGATGTTGGAGAGGTGGAGGTGGCAGACAGCATGGGAGAATGGGAATGGTGCTGGTGGCAGACAGCATGGGAGAATGGGAAGAGGCAAGTGGGAGTCTAGGGTTTTGGGATTGGGCTTGGATGTTGGGCTAGGTTGATTTTAGGTTTTGGGTTTGAGGATGGGTTAAATGGTTTAGGGTATTGGGCTAGGATTTTGGGTTTGCTGTATTTTATTTTATTTGGACAATGGGCCCAGCAAATTTGGGCTTCTACACCTATTATACCTTACGTAGCGTACCTTGTGGACCTCACAAACCTGACAACATATCCATAAGAGAATCCGACACATGTCTCTCAATGAAGCTAACAACACGGCGAACCTTAAGTTAGACATCTCCGTTAAGATTACATGAAGATCATGCGAAGGCTCAAGAAAATTATTTGCCCCTTCTTCTTAAAACTTCTTATCCTAGTATATAGAATCACCATCACTGCCAAGAATATCAAATCAAACTTCAATGTCAATGGCCTTAGGACACATAGCTAAACTTGTCCACCGCTATAAAAAATGTCATGCAAACAACTTATATAAACTACGTACAAACCATTTCTTCTTGAGCTCCCAAACTCTCCACAGAAAGATCTCCTTCCTAACCTTCACCTAACTTTCCATTGTATAACCATTATCTTCTTCCCTTATTCACCTCACCGGTTAACAACACCTTATTTGGTCACAGTAAGGACAAGTGCTATAATCCGTACGGTTACCCTCCAAGTTATCAACTAAGCGCATGACCATCAAACAAGGTTGCTAGTTGGACAACCTCACAATTTCCTTCAGCAAATCAAGTTACCGCCTTGACCCAATGCAAGTCCCTTAACTCCATCACAATGCAAACAATTTATAGCTATGCTTTCTAGCTAATTGATAGTTGTCTCCACATCTGACATTACAACGTCAGTTAGCATATCCGTGAAGGGTATGTTTATTCTCCTGTATCAGTAGTTTCCATTAATATATTGAGATGTAGTCATGTATGTTACTCAAAGTCTTTACTTGCTTATCTTGAATGTGTTGAGAATGTGTCTACCCATACATTATTTAGGTAGAGTTTGTGCTTCTCCAGAAATCACTCTACATGGTGTATTTATCATTCTCAAAGTCACATCATTTAATTCAAAATCAATCGTGCATGATTCGAAGAGTTTGCCAATTTATTTAGTTAGTTATGGTAGCAATTACCTTAACTCTATTGTGTATATATACCTGCAATAATGTTATTTAGTTTCTTAATAAGAAATAATTTGTTTTTGCTTGACTGCAGATTAAACAGAACTAATCCTTTTCTAAATTTCCTGGATTTAAATGTTTAAATATGTTACTTCACAATCCGGAACCAACAGCCCGTCTAGCTCAGTCGGTAGAGCGCAAGGCTCTTAACCTTGTGGTCGTGGGTTCGAGCCCCACGGTGGGCGTAAAACAAATTTTATGCGATTGGACTGTTTTCCTTTTGGGCCGAATGATCAATAATACTGACTCCCTCGATGCTCCAAACCGGTATATGGACCTGCCCACCAATTTAATGGTACTCCCGTTATATGATGTTTCTTCTTATCCACTCTCTTTTTTTAAGAAATTAATCCATTCTTAAATCTTAAAATGTCTAAATTTTGGAATTTATTGACTTAAAGGGATATTATAAAATTTTCTGACCAATTTAATTAGAGAAATATATTTTTTTATCAGGTTTTTTTTCTTTGATAACCCCTCTCCTTTTTCCTAAAATCCTCATAATAAAAAAAGATTTTAGATTTGGTGTCAACATTAAACTTAATTCTAATTCAAATCATTTTCCACTTGATTTGAAAACATTATTTTGTTTTACTTTTAAAAATATTATTTTATTTTAATTTAATAAATTTTCTCATCAAATTAAAATAAACATAAAATACAAATTAATTTAGATATTCAAATAATTTTAATTCAATATTAAAATTAATGGTTTTTAAAAGCCTTTTTTAGTATATTAGCTAAAATGATTAATTCTTTGTTCAATTTTTTTATACAATATTAAGGATAGAGGATGGAGGTAATATGATTTGAGCTCGTACTAAATCAATATCTGATAAGAGCTGTAACCATCCCTCTATTCAAATCAAGATTAAAAAAAATCAATTGTTAAGCATATATTAATAAATATAAAATTTTGGATTAATACGATAAAGATATTAAATTAATCCAAGAATTTAAATACAAAGAAAGCACCAAGTGCTTTAACTTAACTTGTCCATACATATGGAGTACCTAGTTTATCTTCCAATAATAATCTATTAACTTGTAAATCAGGAAATTCAATGTTATCTAATTCCGAATTTAAAGAAGGGCAAGATCACGCCAACCAATCGGTTACCTTATTACCTTCCCTAAGAACATGTTGGAACTTCACAAATTGAAAAGAACCACATACTTCTTGTATCTTCTGAATAAGTGTCACCAATGAAATATTCTCCAATTTATCCTTAATTATCTCCAACGCATGCAAGCAATCACTCTCAATAATTACTTTGCTATATCTCTCGGATCGTGCTACTTCTAACCCATGTAAAATAGCCCACAATTCAGAATTAATTGCAGATCCCCTCCCAATGAATCATCTAAAACCATATACTTAATTTCCATGTGAATCTCGAACGACATCATCGATTGTCGATCCATTACTACCAATCAATCTATCCGTATTAATTATTAATTTTCATCCAACGCGCACTAGGTGCCTACCATCTGCCATGTAAAATTGTGACTATCTCTCGTTACGCCATACCTTCTCACATTGTTACATATATTAATGGCAAAACACTCAGTACTCCTCACTATCTCATTAGCATTACCATCATAATGTTGGTATCAATATAAAAAATATAATATATTGTGAACATTAAAATAAGTTTCTTAAACATAACCGATTAAATGAAAGCAAAATTTGGATAAAGACAATTAATTTGTAAGTGAAGTGAAATTCAGCTTCTTATTGCATCATGTAGTCTTGCATTAGATATCAAGTGTTGCTAAAAACACTATTCAACATTATTGCTTTGATATGATCAATTATTTGATCCCAATGTGGATAAAAGAAATTGGTTGTAATCCATAAATCCTTTTGTCACTTATATCAAACCCTTTACTTTCCTTAAAATGATCTATAAACCATATACTATTTTGATGTTTAATAAATTGAAATGGGAACATTGTGGATAAGGATATGAACTCAATTCATTTTCTTTTAAAAATGAATTAAAGTTTAGAGAATCTGTTGCTCTTCTTTTCTTGACGAAATATTATAATTTCTAAAAAGAAAGAAACTAAAGTAGTTTATCATTATTTGAGAGCCAACCTGCAAATCTCTGCAAATACTAGTGTTTCTCCTTTTGAGTTTCTATTTCTTATAACAATTCCCACTTTCTTTTTTTCTTTTTAGTTTTGGATAATTAGAATAAATTTCTGTATTATTTATAAGTTATACATTAATTTGATTAATAAATTTAATAATTACCTTTTGAGTCAACATTAAAATTTAAAACTTTTTTCTTTTTCTTTTAATCAATCGTATACAATTTAAATACCATTTATCTTTTCGGGAAAAAAACCCTATTATCTTTATTCGATTTAAATAATAATATTAATTAGATATTCAAAATAGTTAAATGTTTAAATTTATTGAATTTTTCTTTGTTATGAAAATACAAAATGACGAAATTAAACAATAGTTAAATATGTAAGTTATTTTGATATTCGAATTTATTATTCCTATAAATAATACAGATTTGAATAGGGTTTATAATTATTCATTGTGGCCCTAAAATAGGGTTTATAATTTTTTTAAATTAGTCATTTTGATTAAGATAATTGTTGTTAATATAGGAGGACGTAGGTTTGAGTATGCTGAAACGCATTATGAGTAAGAATTATGAATAATTCTAGGCATTATAAAAAAAATAGAATTAAAACTTATAATGAGATTGTTAAAAAAATAATTATTTGAATTAATCAGTGTCATTAAAAAAATTTTAATCCCTTAATACATTATTGATGTGACACATTAATCCGTTGAGTGACTCACACGTGACTTTTTTTTATTTTACTTTTGATTAAAATTACCAACTTCTCTACAATTAGTGAGAAATATTTTTTTTTGTTCTTTCTTTTTACTTTTCTGGCAACAGATAAGGAGGGCAATAAAATCAAATTTGCCTAGCTAATGAATGAAACTCATTGAAGAACTGGAGCTGTTCTTGGCTAATCTGCTGTAACACCACTGGAACAGGGGCACCAAACTGGTATAAATCCAGCCGAGAACCCAGCGCCAGCTTCGTCAGAATGTCCGCTGCTTTATTCGTCTGTCGTGGAACATGAACCACTCGTACATCCCATTGTCTCTTGCGAAGCTGTTGTATATCCCTTACTAAACCAAGTGATGATAGAAAATCCTGCCTATTTATCAGTTCAACCGCTTCTCTACTATCACTTTCAAGAATAATCTGCTTGAAACCATAGTCTCAAGCGAGAGTCAACTTATCGAAGGTTGCCCATAGTTCGGATAGAAGAACTGTAGCGACCCCGATGCTGTGAGAGAATCCCAATATCCACTCACTTTTATCATCTCGAAAAATACCCCCAGCAGAAGCCATAGAACTTGATTGCCCATTGTTTTTTCTCTTCTCACTTCTTTTTTTTTTTTTCTAAGACGGGCAGATAGCCATTGGAAAGTGGGATGCAAACTAAAATTTGGTAAAAATACACACACCTAGTGCCATGCATAACTCAAGGAACTCACTTCTTTTAATTTCTTGATTTGATTTGTAGTTTTTGAAGTAAGATGTCCAAAGAACCTATGTGGAAAAAATGACAAAACATATTTACAAATCAATGATTGATTATCTCTCTGTTTACTCATCACTTAACAAAAGTGATATGACAAGCTATAAAGAGTTGACTGCATAAAGTACAAGAAACAAAAATGCACCAGAATATTTCCAACAAATTCAAACTATATTTGATTTTAAAGTAATGCATCCATCAGTCATGCACACAATAACTTAAGAGAATTTAAAGAGGATATAGGCCTCCAGGAAAGTTTGATCAGCATGATGAAGGCATAGGAAAAGTAAAGCATGGGATGCAAATCCATCAGCTGCAATCAATACAAATAGTAATAATTTGTTTTAGTGATCTTTGGTCTGACTCTTGAGATGAACAATGTGACCATTTTCTTTATCTTGTTTTTTAATTGTTTTAATTTCTAATTGATAAACCCTTTTAAGACCTTGAAATTAAGATATCACATGCCTTCCATTTGTAGATAGTCTTTATATATAGCTTGAAATGTATATTGTGATAATACATACACTAATACTAGTGCTTTGAAGATTTGAAACTTGTTTTAGATTGATACAAACAAATGAAATTTTGATTTGATTTAATTCTTATAAATTATTAATATAATTATTGATATAATATCATTTTATGTTTATATATTGCATACAAAAATACTTATATTTATCAAGTGTAAAAATAAATTGATATATTTATATCTTTAAATGTACATGATTAAAGCTTCATATATACATTTGAACCATAATCAAAGTTTGATGCGTATAATCAAAGGTAAATTGTACATTAAATTAAAGTTTATGTATAATTTTAAGATTTATCCTAAAATAAGAAGAAGAAATATTATTTGGTCTAACTCTGAAAATTTTCAAGAAATATTTGTAACTAGACTTTATTTTTCTTAATTAGAATGGAGATGAAAAGGGGAATTTAAGCTTAAATTTTCTTTGCCAACTTAACCATTAAGGATTCTCATGTTGAATTCAAGATCCCCAACAACTCCTAAACTTGCTTCTTGTTGAAAAAAGGGCTACCTATTAGAAGGCAAATTGGATTCCATTTTTGCTTTCTCTTTTGAAACTTTATTAACGACTACACACATTTTTCTCTTTTAGGAAAAGAAAGGACTGGATTACTCCATCATAACAAAAACATTCCATAGTTTAATTGTCATTTACCCAATGTTGTTCAATATTCAATTAAGGCTTCTTAATGGCACAGATTATAGATAACCTGGAAAATGTGAGAGAGGTAGTGTGGACTTCAATTATTGAGCTGTGGCAGCCTTTCACTCATTGCTCCCCTTTCTTTTTCCTTTTGGTTCATTTTCGGCTCTTAGCTTTTTATTTCACCTAAAATATTTTATCAAAGTTGGACCACTATTCTCTCCATATCAATTTAATCGATTGGAATTAATTTTTTTGAGAGCGGGTTTACAACTTTACACGTATTATACAATATAATACGTAGTAATGTTAGAAATTAATAAGTATTGTATATAAATATAATAAAATATTTTTTAAAAAAGAGACCCATTATATTTTTTTAAGGTTATTTGTGGAAAAAAGGTGTATATTGTTGGTGTATCAAATTCTGATTCATTTACAAATATATAAAATCAATTCAATAAAAAAACAAATAAATTTAATATAAAAATAAATTAAATTAAAATCAATCCAGTAAATTAAAACTCCCACATGGTAATAGTGTATGGTGGATTAAAGATTCATACATGACAATTATACATTATGAGACTCAATCTTGAATAAAGAAATCTCATGTCTCATTGGTGAGTAGGATTACGTTTAAATAAAAAATAATAATCATTTGTTCTAGAGTTAGGTCTAATTTATTGGGTTGGAAAAAAACATCTTTTTTTTTGTCTATCTATAATCTATAATATATATAAAAACACGAGTTTAGAAATTTTTTTGAATTGATGAGAATATCATTTGTTTTCCATCCTATTACTAAATTGTCTTTAAATTTAATTATAATTTAATTTAGAAGTATTAGTTAAAAATGTTGTACTAATTTTAAGATAGAGTTATTATTTTGATAGAACTCTAAACATAAAGTATAGAAAAAAATTGTGATAATTATAATTAAAATGAGTTAAAAATTTGAGGTTGTGTTTATTGATGTAAAATAGAATTATTACTTAAATAGAACTCTTAGCATGTTAATTATCACTTAAATTGATGTAATATTAGGGTCATATACTAATTAAAATTTAAGTCTAGCTTTATAAATAGTATTTGGTAATTAGGCACATTCAATCAAGTAGCATCCAAGAAAAATTACCAGTAAAAAATTGGAGATATTTAGCATTAATAAGTTAGATTTATAAAAATGAATGAAGAATTAAAGTCATGATTCTTTGAAGAGGCAATATCGAATCATATTCGAACAACAATAGCATCAGAGAGTGATTGAAGATTATATTACTTGATGATAAGGTAATATGATATTATGATATTATTTTTTAATTTTTTTTCTATAAGTTTATATTATGTGAAGCAAGCGCTTTTAAATCATTTTTTATATATATCTATTATTTGTTTGGTGCAAGCAAAAAATATTTTGTGGGTTTATTTTGAAAAGAAAGTCAAATTTCAACAATTCTTTTTTAATCACTATTATTAAATATGTTTGTTAATTTAGTTTAAATATATTTCCTATTTATCATGAACTATTATTATAATTAAAAATGATAGGTAATAACAATTAAAAATATATTATTTAAAAATTAATTAAGAATTAAAGGCGTAAATTTACATCTAAAGGATGTAACATTAGAAATTATATATAGTAAGAATTTGAGTAATGCATTATTTCCATGTAAAATACGACAAATTCTCCCTAAAAAAAATTCCAATGAAAGCATTTTTAGTATCAAGGTACAATATTTATTGGACTTTGATTTTTCTGATAATTTGTTTTGGATGAAATGAAGCAATCGTTGATTTATAAATACTAATTTCTTCAAGATCCACGACATTATAGGTCGCACTCTATCGTTACTTATAAAAACAAAATAGTGTGACATTATTATTTATTAAATATATTTCATAAAATTAACAGTTAATATTTTAATAAAAAAATCTTTAATTTTAAATTTAAAACCCTAATAAGTCTTAAAAATCATAAATCTTAAAGCAAATAAATAATAAATTTGTATTAAGGAAAACGATAGCCAACTTTTCTCCAAACATTATCAGTTTATATTCATTGGAGAAATAGCCATAGCTTCATGCATTTCATCTAAAACTTTTGGCCTTGATTTTGAGAAGGCAGCCGTTGTTATTTTCTCCTTGTATGCGTCGCTAAAAACTTATCCATGTTTTGAATATAGATGGAGCTTTTATTAGAAAATTGATTTGATTTTACAGCCATGCTCATTAGCTTTGGTACGTTATATGGTTGAATGATTTATATTAATCCTACCGCCAAATGTTAATTACTCAAACTTCATTTAATTTTGAGGACGCATTTTATTAAAACATCACTTCATGGATTTGCTCATACATATTTCTAAATGATTTCCAATTTATTATTATGTAAAAGGTTTGTTTAAATTCATTTAGATTAAATTTAAATTCGAGAGTATTTATGATAACATTGTGATTATACAAAAAAAAAAATCTCTCTTTGAATGTTTGTGTGTATTCCACGGGTTTGGCTCCACTTCATCATTATTTTTTTTTTGGATTGTGGCCACTCCATTATTATTTAATCCTTGTTTAATCATTGTTTATAAGTTAACTTTTATACCCGTCTGAGTCTTAGTTTGATTGGTATTGACATTATTGTTAGTTCAAGAAAACGTGAGTTTAAACGTGCTAATTAAAACACATTTCATCCTCTTATGTAAGAGTTGGAGAGAAGTTATGGGTAATTATAAATACTGTATAAAAAGAATTAGCTTTCACATTTAATAAATGGATCTTACACATTTAAATAAGTGATTATGATTGTATTAGATATTAATGGATGAAAAAGTAGTGAAATAGATACTAAGTTAAAGAAAAAAAAGCGAGGCACTTTCCTCAAAGTGGGGTTCATTTGATTTATTTATGCCTTCAATTATGGTAGCTGTCTTTGTTTTGCACTTGGAGGTTCATGGCAAACTTGAGCTTTTCTTCATCGGGTTCTCTTTTTTGGATATGTTTCTTGCGTTACAAGTGTTTTTAACTTTTTTTTAAAGGAGAAAAAGGAGGCACATTGAAACAAGGAATTGTGGTGTTGGATGCAATATTTCAACGCTGCAATACCCCCACCGGAGATTGAAAACCCTGACCCGTTTCTCATGTTGGTTTTAACACGAGGCCAAAATTACTGATTTGATAGTTCAAAAAATGATTGCCTATGAGTGGTGTTTAGTACGACGATTCTTTATTTTTTCAAACCTCATATTCTTTTCTTATTTACGTTCGTTAGTGAATCTGAAGCTAAACAATAAATCTTTGCATATAGTTTAAGTTAGATAATCTTGTAGATAACATTCTGAGGGCAGGAAGAAAACGGGAAATCTTTGATCTTATTCATGCTAAAAGTTATACTATGAACAAATATTTGCTTTTACCGACAGGAAAATTCGTTGCTATTATCTCATTTCATGCCATGAAATTCAATTTACTGAGCCGATAGAATCCATCGATACATAATATACTCAACCAATCGATTAACATGCATTAGCAACGACATATGTGTCGGTAATAGTGGTTTCCCCATAATTTTCTTTTATTTGTTTGATATATTATCTACGACAGAATTAAAATCCCAAAAATTAACCACATAAAACATCCAATCGGGAAAATGATCTTAAACAACACAGCAAAGGAAGGAGTTCCCTTATAACTCAGCCAATCTCTTACTTAGTTTGTTGCTTTAAATCCTTGTAAAACCTGTTAATGAAATCCTCAGCAGCCTTGTCGACGTAGTCAGCGTCTTCGTCCATATCCCTCAAAGGAAACGGTGAGTCCGTTATTCTGAGTTGCCTCGCCAATGGAGTTTGTCCGAACCCTGGTAACATAGGGGAAGCAGCAACCACGCTGTTGTTGCCGTCGTTCTTGTTGATCATCTCCAAGGCAACCTTAAGGGCGTTCATGGTGGCCACGTTGTCGTCGTCGAGAGTAGGAGGCGCGTGGGTGCAAGCGAAGAAATGGTGGTAGTAGCTGTTTTTCTTCTTGGCGGCGAGGTTGAAAGGGAAGATGTAGTTGGGGGTGTTGCTGCAGCTGAACTCGTACTCCTGGACTGCCGTTGCAGTCGCCTCCGCCGTGGAGGATGATGAAACCTGGCGGTTGCTGTGGTGGTGGAACATGAGGTTGCCAATGGCTTTGGCACCGGCGATTTTGCCGCGTTTGAGCATCACGTTAAGATCAACCATGAGCTTCCTCTTAGATAAAAGACCTTTCCTCATCATGAAGAGAACTGCTTTTACAATGCTCCATACTCTTTTGGTCATGACAGGTACGTTCTGTTCCATTTCTTCTGCCTTTGCGTCCCTCTTTCTTTCTTCTTTGTGGTTTGAGAGAGAGAGAGAGAGAGAGAGAGAGAGAGAGAGAGAGAGAGAGAGAGAGAGAGAGAGGGGAAATTAGTAATTTGTTTGGGCTAGAAGGGGGGAGAATGGGGTATTTAAAGGGGAAAGAAATAAATTAATTAACAAGAGGTTAATTGTAATTTTAAAAGAAAAGAACCTCAAAAAGGTAAACGTGTGTTGGACTGAATTAAATGATCCCATCATACATATAAGTAGTAACTCCATGAGTTAAGTTAAAAAAAATCATTATTTTTAAAATACCATTTATAAAATTAAAAAAACTCTTATCAATAATTATCCTTTCAGACACTACAACCAAATTGAACTCATATGGAGGATGTTGTGTGTTATTTTTTGGGGTTTAAGGTGGTTGCATTGGTGATTAATTATGTGGGTTCAAGCTGCTCTGAGTTTGGGGGTGATGAAAAGTGCCATCTAGCTGTTAGACCATAGTTAAAATTCACCCACCCTTAGTTCACAGTACATTGTAATCAAAGCTGGTAATACTTTTTTTATTATTTATAATCAAAGTATACAACTATAACTTGCATTATATTAAAGGAGAATGGATTATACATAAGAATCAAATCGTGAACCAACAAAATTAGAACTCCCCTAAATTATTGTCTTTCTATCAGTATCACGTGTTTCTTTCCATGTTTCATTTTTTTTTCCTTTTGCTAATATTATAGATTTATTATTACTCTATGAGTCTTTTTTTTAGTTTTTTTATATATTTGTTTATATGATTTTATATAACATTTTTTTATATATTTTTATTTGACTATGTGTAAATTTATAGTAAATCATATAGGGTTATACAAATAAAAATATATACTTTTACTTATTTTAAGAACTTTTAATTTTTAATATTTATTAATTAATCAACTTGCATGACTCAATTCAATGATGCTATATAAATTTAGACATTAAATTTCATCCCACTCCTTTATCAGTGAAAAATATACTATTTTAGAAAACAGTTAAATTATTAAAATATTAATTATTTAAAAAATTATAAAAATATGTATATTTATTTTAATTTTAGGGAGGATACATTATTTTTTATATATTTTTTTATTATAATTTAGGTTTAAATTTTATATGATTTCTTTAATGAAGTTGATGGCACTTAATTTGTAATATTAATTAAAATATTATAATAATATAAATAATCATATGCCAAATATAAATATTTTCGTTTATTACAAAATAAACACATGACAAAAAAAGAAAAAAAAACAATCAATGTTCTGTAAAGAGAATACATAATGTACACATTTGACATTTTACCAAATTTATTACTTTATATTTGTCCAAATAAACAAATAAGGAGTTGAAAAGAAAGCCAAATTTGAAGCAAGGTATAGACTGGCTGCAATATATTTATATTCCACTAATATCCCCCAACTTTATGCATATATACAATTTCAACTTTAGGCTAATCAAGCAATGAATAAAAAGGTAGGAAGGGTATTTTAGAGAAGACAATTATAAAATTGCAATGCCCTCCTTGGAATTTCAACCATCCAAGAAGACTTTCAACGCATGATGGAGTTTCCTTAGCCTATAAACAAAGGCAAAGCAATGGCTTTTAACAAAGCAAATGTGTCTCCTTTTTGACAAAAACAAAATAAAATAAATGTGCAAAGACTTCAATTTCATTGCGAGTTGCATTATTAGATTTGTTTGTATTATCAATTGAAGGATGGACAAAAAAACGTGCGGGTGAATTATATCGTTTCTTCTTCTTCCTTTCGTATCACCAAGAACGTACCAACATTGTAAGGTTGTTCGTCCTCTTGCAATTATTTAGTATTTTACAACTTTTAATGCTCACTTTGCAGTTTGCACCCTCTTTCTTTTTTCCTTTTTGGGTTTTAAATAATTATAAATTAACCACATTTTTAGCTGTAAAATTTTGATGCTTTCGTTTGGTTTGAAATTAAATTTTTAATTTAATAATAAAATATATCCAATGGACTATAATAGTTGTGTACGATACTTGTACATTACATATATGTAGACATGAGTTATACAAAGTAGAAAATATTATGGTACTTCATTCTCATACATATCTTGAATTTTGATAATGCATCGCTTTACTTTTGACAACAAAGATGATTCATTATAAGCTAAAGATTAAAGATAATTGTATAAACCAACTAAACTAAGATCTGGGTTGTAATGCCTCTGCTTTTGACTCACTGCTGCATTTGGTTTCGACGTCCGACCATGAAATCTATTATATAATAAGCCTGAGATGTAGAGCGATGGGAATATTAAAGCATCATGTTGAACATAATTCTATTTCAGTCATAAATAATTTTCACTGCCTGCTAATGTATGATGCTTACGTAAAGAGAGTTAGCAGAATTCACCACAATGTTAGTTTCCCATTTTAATCCAATTAGCAAACAATAAACTGCAATATCTTCTACATATACTTGGAGAAATAGACAGATAGTTTCTACCAAAATAAGGTCAAGCTCGAAATTAAAAATTAAAAATTAAAACTTGGTGGTGAAGATAGTAAGACAATGATGTTTTTCAGTTTTTTTCCGTTACCTTTTTCCCTCTGTTCAAGGTATTCATGTGTTGGACCAAGTTGGCCCAAATTACGAAATATTCTTTCTCAAATCCGAATTAAGCGAAATGAGTGATAAACAAGGCACAGTTCGCATGGATGCTTCGTACTTTCACAAGGGCTGCACTCCCCTTTATAAACAGATTAATGACCTTCAAGGGCGCAGCGAAATAATTAAAGCTTTGGTAAGTATTCTTCCACAAGTTTACCCACAGATCAATAAATTTATAACACTTCAAATATATGGTTGTTTCTTATACATATATATATATTTACATTCATACACAAAAACCAGAGGTACATTAGATCCAAGAGCTCTTAAAACGTATCTATCGAGCTTGGACATTCTTCAACACCAAGGATATAAGTATTATATTGCCCTAACACAAAAGATGCTATAGCTTTGCTTATAATAAACCTTTCTTTGAGGAATCTTATATTCATGGGAGAGCTCAACAAAACAGCCCCTCAAATTGTAAATGCATGCATGACCCAAAATTATTTGGACAATCGCAAAGCTTGACAAAAAACTAGAGTCTTCACAAATACAAATAACCAAAGGGGGGTTGCCAATCGTAATGCCTGAAAGCTAATTATAAAACTAGCCTTTTTAAACGTAATTAATTTTGTATCAACTCACTGTCATATTCACATGTGGCTGCTCATCTACAACCGTGCAAAAATTTCCACCTTCTAAAACTATTATACCCAAACCCTAAAACTTCTTTTTTAAATTAAGTCCAACTCTTGGCCAATTGGAACCCACATATCCAAAGGTAATTAATTTCAAGTTTTTTTTCAGATTCCTTTTCCAACATAAATGTGAATTAATTTATCATATTACTTCAACTACCTTCCTTAATCTCTTACTCCCTTTTTCTCTCGTGCGGCTATTAATTAGATTTAACAAATAAGAATATTCGTATTTGGTTATTTAGCTTACTGCTCCCGTGAAGCTCTCGGGTTGTAATAGTTTTAGCGATCGATTGATAATACAAAAATGTCTTTGTTTTAATGTTGTTGTCTCCAAAAAGCTAAGGTGGTTGGGGCTATAATATGCATAATACGGTTAAAGTTTAGGCTCCCACGTGAATTTGCAACTCTTTCTGCATGCTTTATGGAAACAAATTATTTCAATTTAATTTTGGTTACAGTTTATTGACATATATATTACAATTTTGATATGTAGCAATTATAATGTAAGCACAATGGTTTTCATCTTCCACATAGCAGTACTTCATGGCATATAAAATTTGTTTTCTTTCTGTATAATTTTGGAATAGACATGTTCCCAACAAAATTAAACACGAAAATATGGGTTAATTTTCTTAATTTTTGAAGTCTTTATGGCTATTTATTCAAAAAGAAAAAGAAAAAACTTCACTCACATCAAAGTTAGGATTCTCTTTTTCTTTCTTCAATAAACTAAAAGGACCCAAAAACTTGATATAATTAATTGCATCACCTGATGGTGACCCAACCCAACTGCCCCAACTGGAACAGTAGTGGTTAAGATGAACACTGAAAAAAAATATCCTAAAAACTTTTCCATGATACGAAAACGATGGCTCGTCTCCTCTCCCTCTTAGATTAAGATAAACAGTTAGCTTTTAAACCCAAAAAGTTTAATATAAGTTGGCATATTTCCTGAAAAATCTAGCATGTTTCTAAGGCAGAACTGGCCCTTGTGTATGTAGATACAGACATGTGAGTCCACAAGATCCACACATACTTTCACTGTTAATTGGACACAAAAGGAAGAGTTCCCACATTCTATAAATAACATAGTTTCATACACTTAACCCTCTATCTACCGCCATCTGAATTTTACAAAGAATCTTTCAACCTATTCTCTAAGGTTTTTCATCATTTTTACTCGGTCGTTTCATACGAAGTTTCCCAATATCAACACTTTGGGTTTTTTTCTTTTTTGGTCTCATTCAACATGGCACCACCTGGAGAGGCTATTACTAGCACTTACACAAGCAGAAACAACTTCCCGAAGCCACCAAAACTCTCAAACGACAGCCTCCACCGTACCGTATCCGATATCACCTTCCAACTGAGCAAGGAAGTGTTGGATAATTATAAAGAAACAGCTGCGGTGGCAGTGGACGAGAAACAGCTGCCGCCAATATCGGAAGTGGAAGATGCAAAGTGCGAGTGTTGTGGGATGAGTGAAGAGTGCACCCCGGAGTACATCGAGCGAGTCCGGAACAAGTTCTTGGGGAAATGGATATGTGGGTTATGTGCTGAGGCAGTGAAAGAAGAAATGGAGAAAAACGGGGGCAAGATAGAGGAAGCTTTAAGTGCACACATGAATACATGCGCTAGGTTTAACAAGTTCGGGAGGGCATATCCAGCTCTGTTGACAGCTGAAGCCATGAGGGAGATTTTGAGGAAGAGTTCGAGATCGGAAGGGAAAAGTCTTAGGGCCAAGTCTTTTAACCCTAGGGATAGATCACCAGGAGCTCAAAAGAACGGTGGGATCGCTAGGAGTTCTAGTTGCATTCCAGCCATTACAAGGGAGATCAATGATCTCACTCTTTCAAACTGATTATCATATATTATTGTTATAGCCCAATCTCTTCATAATGTAGAACTTTTCCTCCCCCCTTGTGCCTTACGTTTTTTTCGCCGTATGGACCAAACCTTTTTTACTCATCATCATACCAGACAGTTTTTTGGGGTTTGGTCCAAAGTCGTATAGATGGAACTCAAATCAAGGAGAGCTATTTTTTTATCCTAATCCTATTGGTTCTGTTATTTTGCATAATATAATCTCTGATCTTACTTTTCCTTCCTTTTTTTTTTTGGTGTGACGTATTTCTTATAACAAAAACTTTTAACCACCTTTTATCTAAGGTTTTTTTAGGGCTGGTTCCAATTTTTCTTCTTTTGCACCCCTTTCGCTTCACCGCATGGTAATGACCTTGAGAGCTAGATTTTGTTGTAAACTAATATTTGTGGAGAGTCGGCATCCCTTTACTGATATAGGCTCAAGCTTTTTTTAACTACTACTTGTTCTAGCAAAGCAATTGTAAGCTTGTATGTTTCAATGTAATAAATCCTTAAATGTTTAATAAATGTCTGTAACCGTAAAATTTGGAAGCTTCTTCCATCTCAGGGATGTTTACTTTTACCTAATTCAAAATCAGGTAAATGAAATTTTGTTCAAGAACAAAACAAAGGGTTAAATTTTATCGCAACTTTCTGTTTTGACCGGACCGACTTCATCCAAAAACCATTCAACCAACTTTCCAGTTGCTAAAACTGATTTGATGCATGATTGATTGACTAACAAATTTTCAACTGATTCAACCATCCAACAAATACTAAATAGTTAGTGACATGACTCCCGACCCAGAACCAAAACCAAAAGCATCTTTCAGCTTGACTGTTTGAACATTGGTTCTTTCAGTGGACTTCTTGGTATCAGATAGGACCAAACCAACCAGAACGGACCTAACTGCACTCACTATAAAATTCCTTAAAAGTGAAAACGGTTACACACAAAATGTAAAATCAACTGATTGGAGCATAAGATTGTCATAACATAAAGCAGTCGTCTTAAAAGTATAGAGGAATAACAGACCTGAAGATTTAGCATAAAAGGTTTTACGGACTACAGATAGATAAACATCAAACCAACAAAACAGGATCGGATAATTTGTCTCCCCTTTTTGGGGTCAGAGTTTTAGACAAAAGACCAGTTGACAAACATAAAGCAGATGCAATGAGCATTCTCTTCTTCGTTCAACACTTTCCAAGCTACTGCTCTCTCATATGAAACGGGTCTTCCCATGCTTGACAAACAGATCCCACCTTGTAGACAAGCAAAACCCTAACAACCACCAAAACAAAACAAAACAAAACAACCATGTCAAAACAAAGCATACAAGTCGGTTCAATCTAGTTATACATTAGTTGGTTTTTTGCGTTTGAAGCTGATGTTCACTCAAAGTTAGAAATCAGAACAAAATGCTAGACCTGCTGGATTATCTGTGGGAACTCCGTGCAGAGAGTCTTTCGTCCATGTTCATCGAATATCTTTTCCAAAGTCAAGTCCTGCAGAGCAACCAGGGTCGTCTCCAGCATGTCAAGGCCAGCCTGATTTGCAAAAGTAAAAACTGGCAAAGCCTGCAAAAACAACCAAAATTTCAAATATATGCTAGGACTGACATTTATGAAACATAATGACCAACAAACGAAGAGAAAGGGTATCCAGACCAACACTAAAATAAATAAAAAAAACTGGCTGCTAATTCAAAGAAAAACCTCTTTAACAGGAAAAATCAAAGGAAAAAGGTCCACGGTTTTCATCCTCTTCATATATTACTTGTCATTAAGAAAAAAAAAGTTTTATCTATTTTATCTTAAATTGTTGCCGCGTTTGCCATTTTTATTGATTACAAACATGATTAAGGTCTTATATAGTAATAAAAATTGGCATGTTAATATTTCATGTCATTTAGACACATTCCTATAATTCGGTCACTCTGTGCTTATCGTTTCCATATCAGAAAATTGTGCAGTGTTAATAACAGCCGATTATAACAAAAACAAGCACCTTTCACCGTAAAGGTAAAATCATCCTCTTCAAAATATACAGGTTCAATTTGATATGGTGTCTGTCACCAAACGAATATTTTAATAAGACCAGATTCATACCTTGAGAGAACAGCACATGATAGCATCGGAGTGATGCCACAAGGTCTTAAGGACAGATTCACCCCCTTCAGTGCCAGATTTGAGCAACTCGACACCCATGTAGACCCTGCAAAATAATAGACAAATCATGCATTGTTCAAAAGGTAATGGCAGTCATTCCAATCACAAAGATCGAGCGCATGCAACACTTTCCAAACTGATGGTATAGGATACATCGGTGCAATAATAGCAACCAAATTCAACAAGTCAGATTCTCAAATCTACCATTAACAAGGGTGAAACTATAAGAGACCAACATTAATCGACTTCTGATCTAAAACCACACAAAAAAAAGTTCAGGTACTAAAAAACCCAGACCAAATGTCAAGATCTCGAATTTGACAATAGCCCGTTTGAGGTTGAAACCCCAACTCAACTTAGTATCAAACATATTACATGGAATAAGTTTCATTCTGGAAATAAAAGGAAGGTTAAGGTACCTATAACTCTGGCAGATCCAACGAGCAAGAGTCTGTGCTTCAGGAGTACCTAACGGGGTGCGGAGACCAGCATGTGAACCTGAATATGAAGGAGAAAGTGCCAATGCCACCCTCTGAACTGAAGATATAATGCTACGCACATATTGTCGGGCCATAGACGCTACATGTTCTTGCAGGTGGCTCTCAAATGCAAACTCAAATGCTATGGTCATCACAGATCTCATACAGCCACCAGCAGCAGAATAATCATTAGATGCTTTATTTCCAGCTGGCCCAATCTCAAGAGCAGAAGCAAGGTCAAGAGTCCGATTGGGACTAGAGGCTTCCTGCATCAATTTCCAGTGCTTATTAAGAAACTTCACAAAAGATACAGTTTAACTAAGAAAAGACCACACTTAACATAGGAAAAGATGCAAACCTTCCCAGAATCGAGAGGAATTATACGAAAACCAGAAGGCAAAAGAGGTGCATCATCAGCAAAAGAAGCATCGATGGGAGCAAATATAAGCTCAGCACAGGTGCCCACAGCATTTTCATCCATTCCACTGCATAGCTATAAAACAATACCACAGTAACGTAAATCACACAAGATAAAAACTTAAAAATAACAACGATAACAAGGAAACGTAGAGTAATAGCAATCAAGAAGCTGCTGACAAGCAGAATAAAAATAAAATAAATAAATAAATAAAAAGAACACTTACTTGTAGGAGGAAAACATCTCTTGGCATTAGCGCATCTTCAGGAGATTGTGCAATTCCCTCCAATTTAATGACCTCTAAGAACTAATAATAGTATAAAAAAAGGTCATGGAACATTGAAGAATTATAAGCTAAAACCCAAAGGCAATATAATTAATTCACAAAAGCTGAAAATTTGAAACTAATAATATGAAAACCAAAAAAAGTTTTGCCATCAATTCAATTTCTTACCTCTTCATGTTCGACAGTATGAGCCAGGGGAAGTATAACTTGACTGCCAAAACCTCCTACTCGAGATCCACGTAGGCTACAGGGACCAACTTTAACAACTGCAGCGGAGTAGGCGTCAATGCTGCTGTCAGCCCATTCTGATCTGTGCTCCCGCAGGAAACGAAGAAGAGTAGCAGGAGGTACATTCTAAAAGAGATACACCAGAGGGCAAAAAGGAAAAGGATGAAATTTACTTACCAAATACAGACATTGATATAATAACTGCAACAATGCAAATGTCATATAATATTCAGATAATATCAAGACTTTCAGTTTTAATGGATGGAAGCAGGGGGAAGGCCCTCCAAAGTGAGCATCACACCATGAGCAAGCACAAACCGCACGACAGTACAACTTATAGGGAATTAATAAAAAAAGGTATAAACTTCCAAAAACAGTTCTTCCATCAGGAAAAGCTTCTGAAGCATCCTCACCTGTAAAAGCATCGAGGCCTTAGCACATAACACTGCATTGCTGACAGATGGAAATCCATTAGCAAACGAAAGATTGAGGCCCATTAGCTTGTCAGGAGACGAGTTCACAAGGATGGTAACATCATCCATGCCATCATTTCCCATTATTGACCAACCCTCATCAGTGAACCCATTCACAGCATCATTAAAACCCCTATTGAATCATCTAACAAATTATCACTAGCATATCGATTGTAACATAAAGAAAACACTTCACAATAAGCACTTAAAAACTAACCTGCTCAACCTCTGGCTAAGAGCCCGTAAAGCTGCTGGCCGTCGTCCCCAACCAGTCACATTAGACTGAGAAACCTCCTGAGCTATCTGCCTCAGTTGTCGTAAAGCCTAAAGAAAAATCAGAAAAAAAGAACTTCATCCATTTTACTGAAGATACAACTATTGAAATTTTGAATAGACAAGCCTTCAAACAGATCCAACAGGAACCAAAAGAAAAAAAGGCAAAAATGTTACAAACTAACAGGAAATATAAATCTTACTGCCATCGTTGTCTTCTGAGCAAGCACTGTTGATGATTCATAAAGTGGGCGCAACACTTCAGGCACACTCCATGGCTGGTTGATAAGAAACATTTCAAATTAAGTATCAAGTTTAGGTAACATATATAGCTTAAAACATTGAAGACAATTTACAGGCAGAAAGAAGGGAAGAGATGTATACCTCCAAATCCATATGATCAACAATATGTATGATTGAACCACCCCCTTCACAAGGTCGAATAAGGTATCCACTTGGCAACATTTCTGCTCTCACAAAATGCTGGACTGGAGGCATGCTAGGGCCATTTTGAGTATTCTTCAGAGATCTCTCACAGACCTATACATTAAAAAAATGCATTTCAGAAAATAAAAAAGTAGGTGCATCTGTTTCAATCATTATTTAGTACCCAAAATAAAACAGGTTATCAAATCACATACAACGAGGCTTCCATCTTCTAGAACAGAAGTATAACGCAATAACCAGAAGTCACGAGCAGGCGCCAACGTCGTCGGCGCATAGAGCTGTATCAAAAAAAGTCAAGTGATCATTAAAAAACAATGTAACAATGAAGCCTGACAACCACAACAGTAAATGATAACTGACCTGCATGTACAGCAGCTCAATGGTTCCACCATTGGCAGTAGGCAGCACATTTAGAACATCCACAGCTCGGCAATCGTGGAACCACGAAGGCCTATCCTTGAGGAGTTCTGCAACCTGGAAGGAATGTGATTATTGAACTTTAAAAATCAACTACCATGAAGAGGAAGTTTTAGCAGGCTACAGCAAAGACAGTTACACTTACTCTTGTAGGTTCAAGACCCACAAGGCCGCAGGCACGTGCTGCCACTCCAGGGCAACCATGAGAAATAGCAATGATTCCTATGGAATCCGGACCAGGCTGTTCCAAGCCAAAACGAGATAAGAAGAATGATTAAAAGTAAAACATTGCTGCTTAATGAATCAACTTATTAAAAGTCAAACATTGTTGCTTAATGAATCAACTTATGGTAACCATTATGGCATAATTTTATCAAAAAACTTGCAATTTAACACACAAAACCCATGAAAAAGACGGAGGGAGCCCACAAAGAAGCTTATATTTTATCATGAAAACAAGTTCTACTGGAATTTTATGTTAATTTGTAGCATGAAAGTAGTTAAAAAAATATCAAATATTAGGGGGTGGTGAGGTCATCATATACCTTCATTCCAGGCATTTGGACCCACTCTACAGCAGTTCCAGTGGCCTTCGAAAGAAACTCTGCTAAAGTCTCTTCTGCAATGGACAAAAGCCTGGGAAAAGAAAATACAAGCATCAGTTAAAACCCACAAACACAAATACTACAAAATTGCCAAAAAGCATGATGAAAAAAAAAAGAACCAAACCCTGCAGGACTAGCATCTCTTGGAGGATGCTGATGTGTTTCACGTTGTTGACCACTCATCACTGCCGATTCACAGCTAGGATCTTTGGTTGCAAGTGTAGCCTGTAGGAAAACAATCCGACCCTTCTTTGTCAGTTCCGAAGTTAATGAAGTTCATCAAAAGTAGATAAAAATGCATACTCAACTCCAATTTAGATGAGTTGGTAAACAGTTAAAACTTCTAAAGTAGATAAAAAATACAAAATCTAAGTAAATGAAAGGAACCACAAGTAGAAACCCAGCAGAAAACAAAAGCATAAATTCTCACATTCTGAGTATGTTGGCGAAAGCATCCGTTTTCATAAACCAGCTGTGACACCTGCTTTTGCAACCTATCATTCTCCTCCATCAAAAGCTTGTTCATTGCTGTCAGCTTCCTATTTACAGCTTGAAGGCGTGATGCCTCTTTTCTCTGTTTCTCTCTACATCTGACAAATCCAACACATAAAGAATCAGATGTATTATTAATGTTAAAATTGGCATTTCACCTGAAAAGAAACATCTGACCAACCAAGAACAAGATAAATACTAAAAAATTCCACATTTCATTACTTTCTTCTCATTCATTTCTTGAATCATTAAACTTAAAACAAACTCATTGAAGCAAAGAAAATTGTTTAAAGCAATGACACTAAACAAAACCAAAGACAAACCTTCTATTTTGGAACCAAACTTTGATCTGTTTAGGTTCAATGTTGGAGAGAATAGGGCACTCCCTAATCAGTTGCTGACGACGAATAGAACTAGGCTTGGGGCATTCATGATAAAGCCTTTCAAGGGCCTCAACCTGCTCAGGCGTGTACCTTACATATTTCCCATTATCCAGGCTCCCAGGTTTACCATCCTTGCAGGACATTGCCATCTTTTAAGCTTCACCCTCAAAAATTTTCAGTTGCCCAAAAACCCCAAAAAAGCCACCCCCTTTCCTAAAACCACACAAACTTTGCAACTTCCTTTTTCCTTAAACTGCAAGCAACCGCAAAAAACGATTTCTTTCCTTGAACCTTGTTTTTTTTCCCCTTCTTTTGCTCTTAACTAGGTTTTCTTCATAACTGCGTGAAATCTTAACACTTAGGAATTGTTTAATGCTTGACTGTGAAATGTTAAGGATGGTGCAAAAGAGAAAAGAAGAGAATGACAGAACCCGACAAGGCACAACGATACCCTGACTGGGTATAGATTTAGCCTTGGACCTTGCTTTTTTTGGCACTCTTTGAGGACAGCCCCAACACCGAGAAAAATCTCGTAATATCTTTCGAGATCAGAGCTTCCTCTCCCAAATAACCGATCTGATTCCCTCGACCATTTCTTTCCGCCAAACAAGAAAAATAAAAAGCTTTGGTCTTGGAGCGAGTTACCGATTCGAATCTGCTAGCCTTCCGATTCTGAGCCACCAAGACATCACCTTTAAAGCTAAACAGACCTAAAGACACAAAAAAGAAACGTTCCAACACTAGACCCTTTTTCGGGATTCAAAGTACCTTTTCTTTTTTTCTCAATCTCTCTCTCTGGAAAACAGAGATCTCCCCAGTTTAAATCCAAAGAACCACCTTTAACGGAACCGTTTCACCGGCCTCCATTTCGGTGAAGACCCAAATCGTCCCTAACCTCTGAAACATAGTTTCTCTCTTTCGGGTTATTCGATCAACCAAAAAACATAGCTTCACCTTTTCACCATCGCAGATTTTATCTTCTTTTTTCTGGAACACAAGCACACGAAAAAAAAAAGAGGCAGAAATTGATTTACAAAACAACACCAGAAACAGATTAAGAAAAAGGAAAACAACAGTGGAAGATATTGTTGTTGGTGAATGGTTTATGGTGGTGTGTGAAGGAAAAGGAAAAAAAAAAAAAGGGTAAGAATGGGCAGAGAGAGAGAGAGGCAGTGCTTTGATGGGCTCTTGCTTTTGCTTTTGAGAGGGTTTTTTATTCTTTTTTCTAACTATTTTGTATTATTTGGTTCTTACATCAACAAGGATTTTGATTGGTTCATCACTTTGGGCTTCTTTAATGTGAAGTGAAACAGAGGAAGAGAGAAAGAGAGTCATCTACTCCACTGTGCAGAAGTGCAGACCAATGGCGGTAAAGTATGAGAAATTTTTTAATGTTTCTTTTTTATTTGTTTTATAAGGGAAAATGACATTTTTGCCCCTTTCGATTGCTTCAAGCACAATACTGTATACTCTTTCTAATTATAACTTCTTTTGGCAGGAGATGTGCTTCAGATTACCATGTTGCCCTTGCATTTATATGATAAATTATTCTATAATTACATAAAAAGTAGAAATGTGACTTTCCCAGATTTTCCTTTTCTTTTTTGACATTAAAGTTTGTTTCTCTAATCAATGAGGTTTCGTTTTGGTGGTGGAGTTAGGTTTTAAGTTGAAATTTTATTATATGTATTTGATTATGGTTTTTTACATGCTTCAAATAACAATTTTATTTACCTAAAGCTAAGTAAAATTTTATTTGAATTTATATTTATTTATGTTTTTTTATAATTATACTTATAATTTAACAATAAAATAATATGTTATGCATTCTCGATATAACATTACGGCACCTAATTAATAAGTAAAATAGAATAAATATTTAATTTGTTTTTCAGTATTGATTTATAAGTATTTTAATATTTATTTTATTTTATCTTATGATAAAATAATTTAATACTATTTGTTAATAATACATAAGATTTATATATCGATAATGAACAAATAATATTCCTTTAAAAAATTGTGTTTAAAATGAATCTAATCTTAATATCGAAAATATTTCTAATAGTATTAAACTTCCCTTTAGAAATAAAATGACATCTTTTGCTACTTTTAATGAATAACAAATTTTGTACTTTCCAAAAAAGGTGATTTTAACAAAAACATTATAAAAATATTAGATTTTCCTTTTACATGTGAATTAAATATAATTTGTAAGGATTTGTGGGGAAAAAAGTGATTTTAACAAAAACATTATAAAAAGATTGGATTTCCTTTTACACGTGAATTAAACATAATAAATGAATAATAAAGATAAACGCATTTTAGTACACTCGAATCTACGTACTTTCATTCTAACAACAATATCAATGACAATCAAACTAACACTCAATCAACAAGTTATATGAGATTTTAGAACAAGACTCTCTTGTTTAGACTCTTTCATATGTTCATATAAAATTAGTATCATGATTACTCATTGTCTTCTCTAATATTGACATAATTGAGAATGTAAACTTATCACTTTAATGTAATGTACTTAAAATTAAAATGTGGAAATTCTATACACAAATCTCATATTACTTTAAAAATATTACATTCTTCGATCCACATGAATATTGAGTATTTTAAATTTATTAAATAAATTTTACTATTAAATATTTATACTATAAAGACTTAAATTACATTGATCTTAAGGTTTCAAAAATTAATAGATACTTCATAACTAAATTAAGAATAAGTATACTTATCTTTTTTTTTCATAAATATAATTAATTTATGGGAATGAAACTTTTTAACTTTACAAATAGAATTTAGTACATGACAACAATTTTAATTTATTTTAATATTCTCTCATAATAAATGGTAATATTTCACTCTTGTTCGTAGACTTTTTTTTGCTTTACCAACAGTGCATAAAATATTTTTTTATTAATTTATTATACACTATAATGATTGCGAATTTTATGGGTTAATTGGTGACGAAAGAAAATATATATATTAATAACATTTGAAGTTGTTTCAAGATTAATTTGATAAAATGAGATTTTTGGTAATTTTAAATTTCACCAACACGTAACAAAGTTTTACATTTCACCCAATATACATAAGAATAAGGTAACATACTCTGCAAAACATTATACAAATTTACATTTCGGTAATTTTATCATCACAAGTAATCTTATGTTCTTAAGACTAAACACTTTTTAGAGTTAAATGCTACTATGAAAAAATGTGGTAGAAATTAAATCGTCGAAAAATATATTTAAACAATAAAAATGATGAATTTTTTTTTCATTCAAAAGTCAATTTCCAAAAGCTAAAATCACTTATGTCTTAAGACTTCATCTATTTGGATTATAAAGCTAAAATCAAATTACAAACGACATCGTAGGTGGAAATTGGATTTGTGAAAAAAGAACAACACAAGGAAAACACTAAAAAGAGTGAAGTGGCAAAAGCGTTAAAATAAGAAAAACAAGGGGTAAAGGAAACGCAGGTGGAAATCAGAGTATTAAGAGGGGAATGCTTATACACAAGAAAACAAAATAATAGAAAAAATACAGTAAGAAAAAAAGGAAGGCGAGGAGGGGAGGGGGGGCGTGGGTCAGAGAGGACATCATGATGAGGGTTTTGCATGCGTCTCGATTTCCAAGCTTTCTCTCCCCTCTCTGTTTTATTTAATACAACTACTTCACCACCATTTTCATTTTGTTTTTTAGAAAAAAAATTCACTAAAAAGGAAAACTAAATAATTAAACACCCTCTTTCTTTTTATTATCACAAAAAGCCTTAACTTTTAATAAATGCAGAGGCATAAATTATTCTAATTCAAAATTAATGGTGGATTTTTAAATGTAAATATTTAGTCACTGCTTTTACGGATTCAATATTTGTCATTATTCATATTATTATATGAAAATACCACAATTAATAAGTTGTTTATTAATTTTTATATATTTAATCTATATACTTCTATATATATAATAATTTTAAGAAATAATACCACTTTTGGGGGAGGGGGTTCGAAGAAAATAATACCAATTAGTTAATAATTGAAGGAACTTAAAATTTAAAGGTCACGAATCATCATCACATAACATGACATGATGGCTTGTATAGAAGATTTTGTTATATAAATATTTTACATGATATTATTATGTTATTCTTTATAACCTAATCTTTGTTAAATTTGGAGAGGTGCATTTAAATATTTATAAATGTCGTATAAAAATCAGAAAGGAAAATTTACTCATTGGTGTCGTACTTGAATTTACTTTATTTTTTTTAGATAGTATTTTTTTTCCAAAATATATAATTTTTAAGAATAGATAATATGTGCTTTAAATAAACTAAATTTTAAAATGAGAATTCATACCTGAATTATATATGATGCCACTCAATTTTATTGCTTCAACTTTTTCATTAAGCTAAAACAAAATTAGCTATTTTTATGTCATATTTAATTTATTTCTGTGTTGTACTTTTAAAATACTATCTAATTTAATAAATTAGACAGATTTGATTTGAAGAAAATATCTCATATCTTGAAAACATTGTTAATAACATGGCCTTAGCTTTAGGAAACTCGCGAATGAACGTTTCACGTTTTTGATTAGCTTTTGGAGCACACAAGTTTCAGTCTCACTATATCCAACTACAATATTTGGTTTTTTAGTTCGTTTATTGTGTTTCATGATATAATTGTTTAAATATATATTTATATTTATTTTATAATCCCGTATTTGTAATAGAAAAAAAATAGTTAAAAAATATACATAGGAGACTTAAATCGTAATTGACTAATAAGAATCCTAAAATTCTCAAATTTTAAAATAACTTAAATGTAAATGGATTTCGATTCCAGAAAATTTAAATAAAAAAAGAACCTTAATAAATGTAAAATTATTACAAATTTCGTTGACAAAAAGTGACCCAAACCTGTCATACTCGATTGCACCTTTTTTATGTGATTTGTATTGAGAATCACTTCACTAGCTAATTTAATCACCGATTTGGAATATCTTTATTAATTATAAACAGTGGTATTTACTTAATTAATGTAACAAAAACATTGAAGAATTTTGAAATCATACATTTGAATCTGATTATATATGTTCATATAGAATCATAATTGTAATTGTAAGCCTCCTAAAATATTTATTAGCATCTAACAGTGATAATCTTAGGAGATTGTACTCAACTCCTACTTTAAAAAGTTAACATAATTAATGTTTCAGGATATATATTATTTATACTATTATTACTATAAATTGTATTTGATGATTTAACCTCAAATAATTTAGATTGTTCTTGAATATTTCGGTTTTAATCTCGAGTTTTTTGTCTTCATGCTATAAGTAGAGCCCCAACAAATTCACAGAGTTTTGATAAGAGCACATAGGTCCACCAAGGAAATGTTATATTATTTTGATCTCAACAGTGTTCAAACTCGAACCTTTAAAAAGGTATTAAAGGTAAGAATACTACCACTTGACTAGCCGCTAGAATGAAAAAATATATTTTTGGTGGACTTAGACGCGCCGAAACTTTTTGGACCCATTTGAGCTCTACTCGGAGTATAGAGATAAAACAAGGCTAAAACCAAGTATAGACACTCTAGGAACAATGCTGTAGAAATGGGGGGTACTTGCTTTGTAAATCAAAAATTGTGGTAAAAATGGTGCTTGGAATCGTGACCACAATTTCAACCACGAAATCAAAAGTGTACAAAACTGATGATGAACATCGAGATTGTTTATGTAAATTAACCTCAATCTACGTCTACAGGGCCTTACCCAAAGCAATGATTCATTATCTTTCTTATAGTACAATCAATTATTAAAGTTCTAACACTAATCTAACTCTCACCAATTTAGCAAACTCATTATTGTACAAATATTAGATAACTCTCCCTCCAATCTTCCTCCTTAAAAATTTAGTTTTGCAATCCATGAGATTCTATCATAACATCGTTTGCTTACAAAAACAATGCACGCATAAAATGTTCCTAACTTGAACTAATTCATGCACGCTCAATCTCTAGGTCTCTCCATTCACTTTAACCTAGATAAAGCTTAAGTTTTGATTACATAGGAGTTATAATCTAATCACTTTCCTGTAAAGTAAAGTTAAAAATCAACATCGAATAATAATTCCATAAGAGTTCTAATGTAATCCAATGTCTTCAACTATAGAAAGTGACGTGTATTGACTCGTAAATAACCAAACTTAAACCGCAATAAACCAATCTCTAAGTTTTCAATTTCAATTCAATTGGTCTTTATGATTTGAGCTTTAACTTGTCCAAATATTTTTAAAATAGACAGTTCAATGTTTTTCTTCTAAAATTTACCAACTTAAAAAAAAACAAGTTTGGTAATGAAACGGTGCCTCAAGATGTGGCCATTGTTTCAACCATAGAAATCACAATTTTTTTTTTGCCTCTAAATGCATCAACAAATACTAATTGTTTGAAGTCCAAGTCGACTACTTAGAAAACGACACTTCAAATACTTCTATCAATAAGTGAAGTAATCTCCCCTCAGCAATAGGTTGGTATATCGAAGACAAATTCATGTACAAATACTATTGAAAAAAAAAGAACTCCCGTGATTATAAAATGTTTAGCCATAAAATTCATCTAAACATAATACATACGTATGGTATGGTGTATGGCTATCGTTGGAGGTAAGCATTCGAACAAATCGAATGAAAATTTTTAAAGTTAATTGAGTTGATGAGTGTTATTTTATTATCCTAACTTAATTTGATTTGATTTTGAATTTAGTCGAGTGAAATGAAATTCAAATTGAGTAGAATGAGTGAAATTGTTTGGGTTAGATTAAAATAATTAAAATATTGTTATTAAAACTAATTTCATGTTAGATCACATAGATTTTCGAAGCAAATTAAGAAAATAATAAGAAGATAATTTAGTATGATAATCTTTAATCATTAACTAATTTATTTAGCTCCTAAAATTATTATTTTGGAAAATTTTTAAAATTTTAACTTTTTTATATATTTTGTAGGTTTTTTAAATATATATTTTAAAAAATCTAAACTTTGGAGTTTTTATAAATATTTTAAAAGTTACAAATTATTTTGAGTTTTTTAAAAATAGTTTGATTATCTTATAATTTTTGTTAAGAAAGAGACAAAATTATTTATTTTCAAAATAGACAGAGATCAGATCGATATTTATACAAATATGTTATTTAATTTGTAAATTTTAACTCAATTCCAAACATTTATTCAAATTAACTTGAAAAAAATCAAAATACTCAAATTGATCAATTTAAATTTAAAAATTTTTATTTTTCAAATCAAATAAAATTTTATTCATCTTCATTACCGTATTTACGCGATAACCCTAATTATACGGTATAAAATAATCTATTAAAAGGAAAAGAAAGGATGATGGACGTGAGGGATGCGATGGGATGGGGGTGGGTGCGTGACTGTGATGGAATATTTGTGAGGCAGTGGGGACAATAAGGCGTTACCAGGCCTTATCGCTGAATGCGTCTTTCTCTGTCTCTTCTGCTATTTTATTTTATTTTCCTTTTTTTCCATATAAAGCCAGAAAATATTTGTATTGTATTGACATCAGTACTTTACAATTTAAAGGTCAAAATTCTAGATTTAATACATTTAAGATTGTGATTAAACGCATTTTCGGAAAAATAAAATGTTGTGATTAAAGCATAACTGTAACCTAAATAACACCCGATAGCTTGCTGAAAATTTTAAATTAATTAAAATATTTTTTTATTTTTTTAAATAAGTTTGATAATTCATAATATATTTATTTGATTTTAATAAAAAAATGTGAAAAAAGAATCAGTCTTTTCTTTAATCAACATTTATTTTTCTAAGACTTGAAAATTTTGTGATGAATATAAAAGAGCAAATAGCAAATCTATTTACAATATTTTATATTTAACCATATAACTTCTTGAAAATATTTATATTTATAATCAAAGTAAATTTTTAAAATTTGAATAGGGTTGATTTTGCAAGTGTTTTTAAGGATAGATTTGTCGTCAATTTTTTTAATTCAGTAGATGTTCAATTCTTTTGTTGATTCTAACTGTGGCTTTGGATCATTAAGGATTAATTCTCTTGTCATATTAAGTACTTGTAATCACCTCTAGATATATTGTAAAGTTGTGACAAAATAAATTGTCAATGTACTGAATATTCTATTTATGAATTTTACCCTTCACCACCAATAGAAAACCACATTTAAATAAAAATCGTAAATTGATTTATATTCTGTGTGCTGCTTTAGAGCTACCGTATGTATGCTGTTGGCATTAGACCTTTGAATCAAACTTTGTGTTCCCACTTAAAAGAAGAAAAAACACCAAAGGTTTATGACATTAACCTGAAGGGATATTTCACAAAATGGAATATATGTACATGTTGTGAATGTAGGTTTAGTTTCATAAAGACTGTAATAGTAGCAATGATATAGAAGTCAAAATCTACCAACCTAACCAATAATGAACAGTGTCATAATTCATACTAGTATTTTTCGTACATAAAAATGCCCCACAAGTATTCATTGTCCCCTTGCCTTATTTGCAAATCAAAGATGGATACTTCGTCTTTTTTTCACCCATCATTTTGTTCATTAGTTATAGTAGCAAACACCCCCCCAAAAAAAAAGAATAAATAAATAAAACTTGCAATCAAGCTCTCCCTTCATGCAAGTTTTCACCATCCGTTGAGACAAGCCTTCTTCTTTAAGCATGTGGAGCACGTATTACCCAATTATATTTGGCCCTAATCCTTCAATTGTTCAATTTTAAATTAGATATTATAATTATTTTTAATGGTTGAATTGTTGTATAATAAATAAAACACTACATGAAGATTTAAAATATGATAGCTTGACAACGACTCTAGAAAAAAAAACCTTCATAAATATAATATTTTAATAATAAAATAAGTATTTTCAATGAACTTTGACTATCTATATCTATAAATGAGCGATGAAATTTGTGGTCAATAAACTTTACTTATTTTTATTGTTGAATAAATTAAAGTTTGAATGGTAATTTGAAATTAGTCGTATAATTGTTAATTTACTAGAATTAATTAAAGACATCACTTGCAAAAGCGTTTGTTAGTTTGTATTTTGACTCCAAAAAACAGCAAATCCTTGTGATCAATAATTTGGATAAAACGGATATAGTATTTGAATTGGAAATCATTAAATTGAAAATGATGCTTGGTATACGTTAAGTCAATCTATGATTAGTTAGCCGCAATTTACAAAACTTGTTCATCACCATTGAAGTTCTTATTTTTAACTTAGCCCCCCATTTTATGTTCTGTCTCGATTTTTATATAAATTAAACCAGCCTATATCTTCTAGAATTCACGTCCTTTTCATTTTGGATTTTAAAGTTTTATTTGGTACGAATGAAAGAAATTTGAAAGAGTAAATAATTAAAAGGATGAAAAAATATATTTTTTTATTGGTGTGTTTTGCAGTAAAAATGAAAAAATAGGTATTTTCTTTCCTTATATTACTTGGTAAAGTTAAAAACGGAAAGAAAATACAATAAAATAATTAGAAATTGTATAATTTGAATTAATATACAGTTCTCTCATCTTATTTCTTTTTATCATTCAAATTTAGAAGACTTAGTTTTTATGCATTAGATTAGAATATGATCATCTCTTCTGTTATCTTTCCTCTCGTTTTTTTTCTTAACTAAAGACACTTCAATTATATTTTCTTTTAACTTTTCTACTTTCTTTTCACCCTTATTTTTTATCCAATTAAATACATCTTAAATATTTATCCACGACCGAATTTATTAAACTCTTTACCTTTTACATATATACAATTATTTTCAAAGTATTTTTAATTTATAGGATTAATGACCCACTGGCATTTATTTAAGTTATACACGTAATAGTAGTAATTACTTAAATTGAGCCCACAACTCTCCCCAACATTGGGAGTGTAATCCTGATCCACCGTCCATCATGCGGACAAAACTTGGATCATCATCACGACCCTTAACATCAGCTACGTACATTGATCCATACCACATCCGTCGTATAATTTAAGTGAAAAGGTGGCAGCGTCATCGTCATCCACGGAAATAATGCACATGAGAACATCAGCACGTGATGCACACATGGTATTAATGTTCTGTTGTAGGACACTAAAAACGTTTTAGGTAAGAACTAGGAGACACGCATGATCCGACAACAATCTGGTGGGTTCATGAATTTGAATTTTGATGCGCTGATCTAATCGATGACGTGGACCTATTAAAATTTCCCCCTTCAATACTTGTACCGCATCCGTATTGGGTATTGGGTATTAGAGTATTGGGTTTTTATGATTTTTTAAGCATGATATTTTGAATTAATTGTAAGTTGAGTTATTAACGACTTTGATAACTTAATTTGGGTTAATACGACTTCTTTTTTTTTTTTTTTTACTTTCGTAATTAGGCTCATCTGAGCATGTGAAGTTGTAATTAACTTTATTTTTTTCGTAATTAGACTAATATGTAAGTTTTTGATATTCCTCTGGAGAGAGAATTCGTTGTCTTATTGATAGGGACAAGAATACGAGTGTTCCACTCACTCAATAGTGATTTATTGTAATTTTATAAGGTTTTTATTTACCACAAAAAAAATTATAATACTTTAAGATTGCATTATGTCATTATTTATAAATTAAATCTTAAAATCTTATATTATTAAAAATTTAAGTTTTTCAAGTTCAGGAATCAAAATAAATTTAATTATTAATTTTAAGTATCAAAATGGACTAACATAGTACTGTGACCCAAGTAGACATGATTGCCAAATTTAAGGAGCAAAAATTATATAAATATTTTTATTTTAAAGTCTTGTATTGTGTAAACCATGCATAAATTTTCAGTCTAATTAATTTAGTTTAAATCTAATCATGTGAATTTTGTTTAGATTTATTCTAATATAAGTTTGAAAATATATCAATATTAATAAGATCAAGATTTACATTAATTTATTCAAGTTATAATTACGAATGTGTATCACTTATAATTACAATATGTGATTATACCTTGTAATTCTACATATTTAAAAAAACATTTTCCATCGAGACATTAGTTTAGTTAATTTGAAAATTTGAGGTCATAGATTTAAATTTTACTTGAGTAGAATGCGTGAGTGTTATTTTTTAATTTTATTTTGATTTAAGTTTTATCATGAATGAGTTATATAGATATTGATTTAGTAGAATTCAACTATTGAAGTTGAGTACAAAAATGTCAAAACAAGTAAAATCAAATTATTATTACAATAGAAATAAATTAAAAATTAGAAAATCAAAATAAAAATCGATTAACTCAAATTAAAATTTACACTTGAGATTAACACATAATAAAACTTTAAAATCCACGCATATAATAACACAGGTGTTGAACTTGACTACTCAATTGCCAACAAACTGAGAACTCATTCCCCAATTATAATATTTAGCATTTTTTTGGGAAAATCCAATAAATATATTATAGGCTTTCAACATTTTGATTTGAGACTTAATCGCATCGCTTAACCAGGGTCGCAATGCTCACAATTCAGTCATATGGATTAATTAAATCATTAATTTTAGAAAGATTTTTTATTCACTGTGATTATGTTGGGCGCAATAATGAGATTGGATAATTGTAATTATTAAAATTTAATTATTTAACTATTAGATTTGAAAATTGCAGCAGTGAAATTGATAAATCTTCCGTCACACTTATACTGGCATTGAAAATTGGAAACTATCGTTTTCCCACAGTGGACTTGACTCTTGAATTAATAATTGAATGCCATGGTATATTCAGTCCTCGCATTCCTCTTTTCTAATTATTAAAAAAAAATTTGCTACATTAAATTAAAAATATATAACCAAGGCTTAATTTTAAAATAATCATAAAAAGGATTTACACATGACAATTGAGTGGCCTTCAACTTCAACTATCAAAAGCTCAAGAAATTAACATTGCCAACACAATGAAAGCATCATTAGCAATCAATCGTTAGATTATCTGTTTAATTTGGTAAATTTAATTTAAACTAAATCAAAATTTAAATATTACAAAAAATAAAATATTCAAATTTATATCTGCACCACATATATTAAAAATTAATTTTATGATCATTTTTATTACACAAAAACAATCTATTTTAATTAGTATTATTAAAGTAGAAAGTTTGTTGTTTTTGGAAAAATAGAAATTTCAAGAGGCCCTAAAAGTTAACGAGATCCAAGCCTATCATAAACGAACCCAAAAAGGACTACATAAACTCTTGGATCGGGCCCATATTGTGTTTAAATTAAACAAAAAATTTATTTCTTTAATTTAAAATTTTATAAAACAAAAAACCGCAACCCAGGCACGTTGCTGCATAACTGTCTTCTCCACTGCCCCCCCCTCCCTTCCCCCACTCTCCTGTCTCTCACGTTTAGACGTTCTCTGAAAGTTGGAAAAAAAACCAATTTCTGCTTCTATTTTTAGTTCTTCCTTTGAAATCCTTTTTCTTAAATGCACCAATATATATATATATTCTCTTGCTACTATTTACTTCTCTGAAATCTGAACCTTTCTACAAGAAAAAAAGAATTTGTCAACGATTGATTGAATATGGAACATTTGAGGGGTTTCATCTTTTGCATTTGTTTTTTCATACTAGCTGCCATGAATGGCTCTGTTGAAGCTTCCAAGCAGTTCAAAGTGGGTGATCATATAGGCTGGCAGCAGCCTGGTGCTAATAACACTGAGGTGTATACCCAGTGGGCTACCAGTAAAAGGTTTCATGTTGGAGACTCCCTTTGTGAGTTTCTAATGCATTTGTTCGTGCATGGATTTTCATTTTTAGCTTCTTTTACACATTCATGCTATTGACTATTAAGTTTCTAATGCTTAGCTATCGTAACATTCTCTCTACTGCAGCATTTGAATATCAGAATGATTCAGTCCTTGTGGTGGAGAAATGGGATTACTATCACTGCAACATAAACAAACCCATCTCTTCCTTTGACGATGGAAACACTGTCATCAATCTTGATAGGCCCGGACTCTTCTACTTCATCAGTGGAGTCCCCGATCACTGCAAGAAGAGTCAGAAACTAATGATCCAGGTGATGGGTCTGCACCAAAGAGCTGAATCTTCACCTGGAATTCCAAGTACGCCTGAGGTTGGCCTTGCACCAGGCCCACACCCTAGTAGTTCAGGAATAGTTGTTACAGTCACACTTACTTCAGTCTTTCTAGCTCTTATTCTCACAGTTGTAACTATGGTATGAATATGGTGTGCACCAAAAACATATATCTTGCTTTGTTTTAGTAGTATCTCTTTTTCTTTATTTGGTGAAAGATTATCATGTTTGCTACATCCGTATTGGAATTCAGCATTTAACAAGGGTTGTTGTTGTTCATATTGATTTGCCAAGGTTTATGTTTTACAGCCAAAAACCAGGATAAGAAAAGTCTATAATTAATGCAAAAGTCTATAATTCATTTTTTGGGACATTAGGATATCGAAACTCTTAATTGGAACAAGAACTCAGGTCAATCCAATGATGAAAATGACAGCCCTTCTTTATTAGAACCATTTGCTAAGCTTCCCTACGTTTTTCTTTTTAAGAATATTTGTATGTAGGATTTGTATATCTTAATAGTCATGAAAATTCAAGCTATTCAATGAATAATTTATGTCCATAGACTGGAATCTAAGGCACCTAATAACAAATAATGCAATCCTAAGTTTAAAGCATCCATAAAGAAATATTTTTAATTGTTGATTAGAGACTTTCATTTGAAACCGAATGATGTTATCTAGAAAAGCCACGATGGCGTATGATGTTGTAGCAATTTATCTTAAGCACCCTTTTTGTAAACCCACTTTATAATATATATCTTTAAAAGTAATTATGATATATAATCATAAATTACAAAATATGTGTATCAAATAAATTTGAAACCTAATATCAAAATGATGGAATGTTTTACCAATATCTATATACTTGCACGAGAGGTAATTTGGAAAAGAAACACCCACTGATATTTTAATTAAAGTCATTCTGTTAATTAAATCCCTAAAATTTATATTTAAATATTTATTATAGTACAAAAAATGAGCTATCCTGATCAATCATTCAGATTCATTTTAAGTAGTCAGGGTTATCTCAGAAACTGTAAACTGTCAGTAATGTATCAAATCCCATAATTTATAATAAAATATTAGAATGTTGTAACTTTTGACCTCTTAATTAGATAAATAGGTTCACATTAACCTCTAATTTTAAAAATTGTTATTTATTTAAGGTCATTTTATTAATCACATACTGAATTAGTTAAGTGAATAAATATCACGGTTTTAATTTTTTTTAATAAAATCATCAATGTAAATTTACAAAATCCAAAGTTCCCTTTTCCTTAATTTATTCAATCATCGATTTAATTATTAAAATATTAAATATAATACTTTAAAATTGTACTATGTTACCAAATTGAGGGAACAAAAATTATACTACACTTATTATTTTTTACAATTACTAACAAAATAGACTTAAATAAATAACCACTTGGTTAAAAGTAGATTATGCTAAGTAGATTATTCCCTAAAATATTTATCACTGCATTCACTCTGCGGAGTTCCCCAAGCTGACAATATTTCCTCTGTCTCTGGAGTCTTCTTCCTTATCCTCAAAAACCCTTTTAAGACCCATCATATCAGACTACCAACCGCCATTCTCAGGTAAAATTCCCCACTTTTTATCCTTTTTAGATGTTTCTTCTTTTCATTTCCCTTTCAGCTTCCTCAATGCTGAGAAAACCGAGTTTTTTGTAGCATATATGAAGTTAAAGCTTTATCAATGATGGAACCTGCATTTTAACCAGGGCAATCTTTTAGTGTAGCTTTCAAGGGTTGGATTTACATGGGTCTATAAAAGAGTTGAATGAAGTTCTTCTTTTTTTAGTTTTTTTCCCTATTATATAAAAATCTGTTGAATTATTCGAACGTATAATGGTGGAAATTGTTCTCTACTGAATTGGGTTTTGATTGTTGTCGAAATTTTGCTTTATCTGCATTTATTTATCAAGAATAAAGAATTTGGAACTGCTTCAGATAAGGTTGGAAAATCGAAGTAATTTATTATTATTATTTCATATGGGTGTTTTCAGTAAGAATGTGAAGCTTTATGCAACAATCCGTACTCTTCATTTGTGCTTTATCTGTTTTAGTTGGCACTAAATGGATTTACGTGTCTTGTGTTTATATACTGTTTCAGGTTCTTGAAAGAAAATGGCTTCATCTTTCATTGCCATGTCGTCAATTGGCTCTCTAGGATTTCCTTGCAGTAAGCAGATGGATAAGAAGTTTTTCAATTCTTCAGGTCGATTGTCCTCATTTGAATCTATTTCATCAAGTGCCTTTCTAGGCAAGAAACAGAAGGTGATTTTGCGGAGAGGACACTCTTCCAAAATTCGGGCTATGGCCAAGGAGCTGCATTTTAACACGGATGGTTCTGCTATCAAGAAATTACAAGTAAGTTTCAGTGAATGATTTGTTTAGTATGATATCCTTTGACAATTTTGATGATGTACGCCTGTCTTCTCCATTTCAGACAGGTGTTAACAAACTTGCAGACCTAGTTGGTGTTACTCTTGGTCCAAAAGGGAGAAATGTAGTTTTAGAGAGCAAGTATGGCTCCCCAAAAATTGTTAATGATGGTGTAACTGTTGCTAAGGAGGTATGATTACCTTTGTTTGATGAATGCACAAGAAATGAATATTAATCAATTATTTATTTTGCATGCCGGTCTTTCTTATTTTTATTATATTTGTTAATGTGCTGACTTCTTTTGCTAATGATAATTGATTAATCAGTCGGGTTATTTTCTGGTTGTATTGGTTCTTTTGTTTTTGGTTTCGGATTTGGAATAATTATTATATTTTCTTTGTAGTTATTCTTGTTTGTTTACTTAAGCTTGCATTTTTCTTTCTTTGTTTGACTGGAATATTTCCCTGTTCCTTTTTGGTTTATGATTTTTCATTTCCTTTTTATAGGTTGAGTTGGAAGATCCTGTGGAGAACATTGGTGCTAGATTGGTGAGACAGGCTGCTTCAAAGACCAATGATTTGGCTGGTGATGGAACCACCACATCAGTTGTTCTTGCGCAGGGTTTAATAACCGAAGGTGTTAAGGTTTGTGTGATATTTGTAACAATCATCTCATTGGAATATTACATATCCTGTCTATTGCTATATTGCTTTTTGGTTTATGGTTATTTTCTACAGGTGGTTGCTGCTGGTGCAAGCCCTATTCAAATATCGAGAGGGATTGAAATAACTACAAAGGCCCTGGTGTCTGAACTTAAGTCAATGTCAAAGGAGGTAAACCAGGATGTTCTTCTCTACCATGATTTACAAATTCTGAACTTCATCTTTTTAAAAAAATGAAGTTATAACTTTAGAAATTTTCTTAATATGTCTGGGATTGGCCTGCAGGTTGAAGACAGTGAATTAGCAGATGTGGCTGCTGTTAGTGCAGGAAACAACTATGAAGTTGGCAATATGATTGCTGAAGCTATGGGAAAAGTTGGAAGAAAAGGCATAGTGACTCTTGAGGAAGGTAGCAGTTCGGAAAACAGTTTGTATGTTGTTGAAGGGATGCAATTTGACCGTGGTTATATCTCTCCTTATTTTGTTACTGATAGTGAGAAAATGGCTGTTGAATATGAAAATTGCAAGGTAATTGGCATTTTATTATGCATCAACTTGAAAGCAATATGTTATACTCTGCGGGTGGATCCTGAGGGATTCTATTTGGCTAGGTCTCTGATTTCTTAAAGCTGTTTTCTGCAGTTACTCCTGGTTGACAAAAAGATAACAAACGCAAGAGATCTCATCCACGTTTTGGAAGAGGCTATTAAAGGGGGTTACGCAATTATAATAATTGCAGAAGACATTGAACAGGAAGCTCTTGCTACTCTTGTTGTAAACAAGCTCAGGGGGTCACTAAAGATTGCAGCTCTGAAAGCCCCTGGTTTTGGAGAGCGCAAAGGTCAATATCTTGATGATATTGCAGTACTCACTGGAGGTTTGTGCAGCATCTTATGGTAACCATAAGTTGGATTGTTTCATTGTTCTCTTGTTAAAACTTATTGTAGTATATATTTAGGTACTGTGATAAGAGAAGAGGTTGGTTTATCATTGGACAAAGCTGAGAAGGAGGTCCTAGGGCATGCTGCAAAAGTGGTGCTCACTAAGGAGACCACAACAATTGTTTGTGATGGAAGTACACAGGAAGCAGTGAATAAGAGAGTTTCCCAGATCAAGAACCTTGTTGAGGTTCTTTAAATTTGAATCCCTTTATCCCTTCCTATTAGTATCTTCACCTGTCCTCTTTTCAATCGAGTGATGAATGTATTCTGTATGCAGGCAGCAGATCAGGAATATGAAAAAGAAAAGCTCAATGAGAGAATTGCAAAGCTCTCTGGCGGTGTTGCTGTCATTCAGGTAAACATTGGCCTTGCTTAATGCAGCATTCATGATATATGTATGTACATTACATATACACACCAATAGAGAGTATATTATCTTTTTGTTTGTTTGTTTAATTAATTATTTGTGTTTCTAGGTTGGAGCACAAACAGAAACTGAACTCAAAGAAAAGAAACTGAGAGTGGAAGATGCTCTTAATGCAACAAAGGTTTATTGCTTCATATTTCTTATGAAAGTTGTACAAGATTTTGTACTACAAACTTTTATTTCCTAACATCTATTCTCATGCTTAATTTAATGTTAAAATATTAATTATTTTCAGGCAGCTGTTGAAGAAGGCATTGTAGTTGGTGGAGGTTGCACCTTATTGAGGCTTGCTGCTAAGGTTGATGCCATAAAAGAGACTCTTGACAATGATGAGCAGAAGGTTATGCATGTCTTAGATTTTAACTTGTCTGTTGGATTTCAGACATTCTTATTACATGAAATGGAACCTTTTCTCTGACCTAATAATTGTTGGCAGGTTGGAGCAGATATTGTTAAACGGGCACTGAGCTATCCAATGAAGTTGATTGCCAAGAATGCTGGGGTCAACGGGAGTGTTGTCATTGAAAAGGTATGCCATTGTCACAGATCATATCTGATTATATTATGTTTAATACTGTTTGTTGTTCTAATTAGGTTTTTTGACCATTAGGTGCTATCAAATGACAACCCTAGCTATGGCTATAATGCTGCAACTGGAAAATATGAGGATCTGATGGCAGCTGGTATTATTGATCCTACAAAAGTGAGTTGATTATTTGAAACTGTTCTTCCATTTTTCTCTCTGGTTCATGCATAGGCTATAAAAGGAAAATTGGCTGTATCAAGTTGAACAGTATGTCTGGGGAATAACAAGTAATCATATGGTTTTTCTGAAACATAGGTGGTAAGATGTTGCTTGGAGCATGCAGCTTCTGTTGCAAGGACATTCCTCACTTCGGATGCCGTGGTTGTCGACATCAAGAAGCCTGAACCTTTTCCTGCTGGGAACCCTATGGATAATTCAGGTTTTTTCGCTTGATTAGAAGCTGACTATGATGAATTTGACTGTTCACCATTTAAGTTACTATGATGAATTTGACTGTTCACCATTTAAGTTTTATCAAATGTTTGGTTAACCAATTCCTTTGCTTTTTTTGGCGACAGGTTATGGGTACTAAACTGTTATGCACATTGATCACGCATTGATCCTTACCTTCATGTTAGCAAGTTACTGCAAACCCGAGCATGATCAAATAATCTTTGTTTTTTTTTTTTTTGTACTTGATCATGCTCTCAGAATATGTTTCTATATTGGCTTTAGGTCTAGAAGTAGTCGTAAACAATGCTTAAGCAAAATTCCCCATTGTTGACATTATTGAAAACTCAGAATGGCAGCATAATCCAGATTTGTACAAGGGAAGAAAATGTCAGATTCTACCAACTTAAGCGCACAATATCGTTTGATGGATCTCCAATCACCTATAGTTTTATTTTTATTAATATCTCTGTTATCCTTGTTTTCTTGAATGTACCATTTGTTTTGTTTTTTATTTTTTGCCTGTCCCAAGTTGCCCCCAAGCCACCATTAAACCAATTAAGGCAACTTCATAAATTATAGCGTGAAAGCAAAATGATACAAATATCTATATTATATTTAATGAATAAATAGTAAATTTAGGGTTCAAATTTTAATGTTGATGGTTAATGAGGTTATGGCAAAGATTGAGTTGGGCGTTTGAGAATTCTGTAGATAAGTTTAGCTATATTCTAATTTGCAGTCCATTGTGTTTCGTTGATTAACTCCAAAAATATTGGTTAAATAATTTTTTCTTTCTCTTTGATTTCTCACGTGTATATATAAACGGATAGGGATACTGCTTTACAAACTGTTGCATTGATTTTGACAAATATATTAAATGTAACATCAAGGATGTTTAAGATTTGGATGTAACGACCCTATTTTGAATTGAAAAAACTCTTAACTTTCTATTAACATAGGAAAATCCTTTCTTGTGGGTTTCTTATTTTATTTTTTTTAATATTTTTTTTTCTGGCATTGCCAAACTTTCATACGATTCCTTTAGTGTGCAACCCATGTCTCATTAAGTCACAAACATTTTTGTAGCACCAATTATATTCTTGGAATTTTTCTTTCTCTTCCTGTCATTGAAGTCAAAATACAACCGTACACACAAAACAAAACTCTCAACAAATCTAATCTTAGCAGTCAAGGGCACTTCACAGTTGCCTCATAAATTATCTAATAAAGGTGTCTAACTTGGAGGAGCAGGCAGTCCATCCTTGTCCAAGATATGCAGTTCGAGCGACCCAGTCTACTATGGTTATCTCTTTCTTGTAGTAGGAAGCAACCCAATCAAAAGCCTTGTTAGCCAGATGTCCTGATCAGTTGGATTCTAACTTGTGGAATCGATTTTATTAATCTATCCGTCATCACAATAATATGTTTCAGTTTCCATCTATGCTTCCCTTTTTTCGTCACAAATTCATCATGCCTAGTTTGTGAGTCATTTTCCAATATGATCTTTTCAAAATTCCTCTTCCTAGCATGTTCAACACCCAATTTTAGTGCCAATTCTTTAGTCGTTTCTGGAGAATTTGAGACAGTACTCAAACTTGTTCCATCAACCAATGTCCCTGCACTCTCAAACAGTAACCCCAAGTCCAGCTTTCCATGTCTTGGGATAAAAGCCGTATCACAACTAAGTTTCAACCATTATTCCTCTGGCTTGTTGAGTTACCCTTTGACAGCCTGGTCTGACTCTCTTTTCCATCCCGACAATCCATAATTTCCTTAGACACAATTCGTATCTTCTTTATTGTCTTCCAAATATCAATCTGTTTCCCCTGCATAACTCTTTCACGCCTCATTTTCCATATATACCAAGCTGTATAACAAATTCTAACCTGTAAATCATCTCTGAATCTCTAATCTTTCAATAATTCCGACAATAGAAAGCAACCAACAATAAAAGGTACTAATGTTTTCCTAGACCATATATCGAAACAAATGACTCTTACCCAGTCACAACCAAAAAGTCGATGCTCAATGGTCCCATCATACTGCTAGCATATCTCACATGTTGGGTTAGGGAGACATTTCCATTTCCAAAAGTCCCTCTCTTGAAGGCAATGCATTAGTGCAGCAGTTCCAAATAAAATTCTAAGTTTGCTGGGTAGTTTTAGATTCCAAATCTTTACTTAGCAATCCCTAGAAAGTTCAGCTTATGTCCTCCCAAATGTATACCTTTCACCGTTACTTACTACCACATTAAATTCTCCTTCAAAAATTTCTTAGAATCCACCAAACTACTCTATGCCCATGAGGCTCCAGCACCCTTCCCAGTTTCAATGAAAGATTTGTGGGGAAAATACAACCCTTTCAAAACCCTAACATATAAAGCTTCAAGCTCTTGAATAATTCTCCAGCTTTGTTTTGATGACAAAGCAAGATTGAAACACTTTCAGTTTTAGGGCTTGCTAGGAAATGCCAAGCCTTGCAATGAATTTTCCTTTCAGCTCCAGTCTGTCCTCACTGGAATCCTGCAGTAGCAGAGCTCATTTCTTGGGAAATTTAGCGGATGTCATAACACAGGCAAGTATTGCCGTCAACACTCCATAAGCATCACTTCTTTCCCACCGGAGACAGTTTTATGTTTTCCATTTTCTCATTCTATTGCTCATTTTGTCTAATATATATCCAAGTGCTGCCATCTTTGATCTCCCCTAAAGAACAGGGATGCCAAGATAAACACCAGGATTATCTGGAACTGCAATGCTGGTGGTTTATTGAATTTGGTTTCTTGTTGCTCATTGGAAGTGTCAGAGCTAAACACCACAGTGATTTCTCATAATCACCAATGGTTTAAAAGGTCGGCAGTAATCCTGAATCAAATCAAAAAGCATCTTGCAAAACAACTGAAGTGATCTTAATGTTGGATTTGAAGAATATTACTTACTGTTTTAATTTTTTCTCCTTTGGTATATCACTACCATATATTTTTATAAATATCATTAAACCCAATCAACTCAAAATCATTTGATTGTCAGCTTTTCTATTTTTTTAACTTGTAATTTTACAATAGCATAATGATGGGGACACACTTTAGGAGGTTCAAAATTAGTTTATTATCCCATACTGTGGTTGTATCACAATGGTTTCAATTCAAAATGATTGCCCCAACAACACAAGAAGCGAAAACCCAGAATTATTTAATCATGGCCACCATTATTTCGTAGCACAACCTGAATAATATACAAAGTATGTATCATTTAGCATTCATCTTAAACAAGAAACCCATTTCCTCGCAAAACTTGATGAGATAATGCAAAAACACACACACCCCAAATGGGAAGAAATTAAGGTCTCTTTGATTATGCATCTTACCAACCTACTTTAATTTTGAGCTTTTGGGTATATATGATCACTTTTATTTGCTTTCCAATATGCACACCCATTCAATTATTCTAACTCACATTTCTATGTAGGTTGGAACAAGAAACTATAAATAAATATATTAAATAAACATAGTTAATTTAAAAAATAATTTTATTCAATAATTAACTTAAATTCAATATACTCTTCCACAATAAATAATTGCAACCCCGTACAATCATTTTTTCACAATCTTCACTTATAGTCAGTTTTATTATTAATCGTTTGTTGTTTAGATACAAATTTAAAATTACAAACCATAACTATTTCACCTTACTATTCCTATTCCTGTTCCAATTAATAAATGAAATAGAGGAATAGTTAAGTTACTAACAGGGTTTAATTTAGATTTTCAATCCTCATCTACTCTTAATTATATTTGTAAATTGAATAATTTGATGAAACGATGTTACCAAATCAAGCTTCATTCCATGGAAGTTTTGCTAGAACTTAAAATCATCAAACACCTCAATTTAGACCGGGCCGAGCCAGGCTCGACCAAAAATTCAGGCTTGTTTGCTAGGCCGGCCCTGGCTCAGCCCAAAAAATGGGCTTAAAATTTTGCTCAAGTCCGACCCGAATAAAAATGCTAAAACTCAGGTCCGACCCGGCCCAACCATATTAATTGTTATATTATTTTTATATAATTTTAAAATATATATAATACATAAAAATATTAAAAACATCAAAATAAATATTTCCTAACAAATTGAAAAAAAAATTAAAAATATGTATACTTAAATAACACTAAGATAAATGCAACTTAACAAGCAAATGTCTCTAAAATAATAACAAAATTAACAAATGTCTTTAAAATAATAACAAAATGAACAATAAAATAAGTTTTATACAATATCCAAATAATAACAACAAAATAGTAGCAACATAATTCTAAAATGGTAACAAAATAGGGAGAAAATAACAATAAATAATATTTAAAAAATCAAAAAAAATTATCATTTAGTAAATTTGGGCCAGGTCGGCCCGGGCCAAAGATGACTTACCCGGGGCCCTGCCCGTTTCTTAAATGGGCCTTATTTTTTGTCTAATTCTATTTTTTAGACCTATATTTTTACCCAAACCCTCCCACATTTTGGGCGAGTCTTCGGGCCGGACCGGGTCGGGTGACGCGACCCATGCTAACCTCTACCTCAATTCAACTGTTCCCATTGATCAGATTCCAAATTGCTTCCACATTTGATTTAATAGTTTTGAGATTACATGTTTCATTATTAAGTTGGAAATCATAAAAGAATTATTTTAATCATATCATATCGTAAATAATTATATTTTTAAAAATTGTTAAATCTATCTATACTCGAATCTTCGTTTTGCATATCTTGGTTGGGTCCGTCCAAGATAGCTTAGCCGAAAGAATGGAGCCAGCGGCTGACCCAACACCTACCATATCGCCCCCCTTCTTTATTTCCTCTCTCCATCAACCGGAACTATAAATTAATTTTTATTATTTTAAACACATTAATATTAAAATATATATTTTTATAAATATTTAAATATAAATATAAAATTTATTTAATAAATAATAGTTCCATTTTAATTGTTTCAAAACTAAAAGAAATTTTATCAAATTTTGCTAACCAGCTTTTAGTTTAATAGTAATATTATGAGAGTTTTGAAATCTCAAATTCGAGTTTTATTCTAAATAAATTATTTGTAAATTCTTAATTTAGATTTATTTTAATTTAAGTTCTACTATCTATGTACTTTATCTCAATTTAATATGGTTTAAATTTAAATATATTTCGATTATAAATTTTATCATATTTTAAAATTGTTAATTCTAATTATAACTAAATACAATTGTTATTTTTTATAGCTTTTATTTAAAAAAAAATTCAGTCCTCCCTATCATCACATGGAGGGTCACTTGCCCTAATTCAATGCTGCAATAAAAGCTAGTCCACCCCTTTATGATGTCGTATATGTAAGGGAATAGCTAATCACTATGGCCCTTTCAGTGAATCGGTTTCCTTTTAATGCATTCTTCCCTTTGCTCTTATTTCAGCTCGTTTTACACAACAAGTCATGTCAAATCATGCAAATCTATGTGAAATAGTTGTAGATGTATATATTTTGGTTAATTTTTTAATATATATAAATTGAATTAAAATTAAAATTTTATTTATATAATTGAATTAAAATAGAAATTTCATATGCATGTTAGGTTAAAACAAAACTGTTTTATGTCAAAGTTTGAAATATATTTTTAAAATTTATCCCAAACAATAATTTATTCACTTGATCTATAAAACACTTTTAAAATTGTTCGTAATTCCTGCACTTTCTTTTATATTCAATGCACTAGATAAAATGTTGGACCATATAATTTTCAATTCTTAAAAAGAAACAACTACAACGTAGATCGATTTAATTATTTTAGGATAAATTATTAAAATAGTCACTTTTATTTACTTCAGGTTATATTTTAATTACTTATATTTAAAATGTTACGTTTTAGTTATTTACGTTGACGTGTTATAATATTTTAGTCATTGAGTCGTTAATTGCTATTAACGATGTAACGGTAAACTGACGTGGAACATCACTTCAAATAAAAAATTTAGGTAAAATTATACAATTGGTCGCCATATTTTTTTTATTTTCAGCAATTTAATATTTTATTTTATGTTCTTTTCACTTTCATTTTTTTTATTTTTCATTCTCTTCTGCTTTTTCCTCTGTTTTCCTCCTTTCTCCCTCTCTTTTAATATAGTTTTTCTATGTTTTTCATTTGTTAAAACTAAAGGAGAGGAAGAAAAAAAAAGTTCAAAAAGACAAATATATAGGGATTAGTTTTAACAAATGGAAAACATAGAAAACTACATTAAAAAAGATGACGGGAGGAAAACAAAGGGAAAAACAAAAGAGAATGAAAAATAAAGAAAAAAAAAAGAAAGTTAAAATAACATAAAAGAAAAAAATTAAATTGATCAAAACAAAAAAATATGGGGACCAATTGTATAATTTAACGTAAAATTTTTATTTGAAATGATGATTTAATGTGTTACGTCAACTTACTGTTACACCGTTAACGACAATTAATGACTCAGTGATTAAAATGTTACAACATATTAACGTAAGTGACTAAAACGTAACATTTCAAATATAAGTAACTAAAATGTAATCTGAGGTAAATAAAAGTGATAATTTTGACAATTTACCCATTATTTTATCATCACTTGTTAACATAGAAGAATCATGCAAACTAGAATCAAAGCTCATTATTTATACACAACTTGTAAGTTGACGACTAAACAAATACGTATGTATTAAGTCAAGTCAAAAGAAAACCAATATGGCATTTTTCTAAAAAAAATCCTGAATTTTATTTAAATAATTTACATTACTATTTTATATATAATAAAATATTAAATTCGAAAATGTCAAAAATAAACTTTAGTTTTTATCCAAATAAATATTTAACTTGAATTTGTATCAAAGTAATTTGTTTATGAAACGAAAAGGTTTTATTTTTATGCGATTTAATTTATTTAAGGAAATAACATAGTCCAAAAAAGTTTTCATAATGTAACCAATAGTCTTTAAATTATTTATGAATTTTTTTCAACCAGATTAGGAAGAACGTGCAAATCTGCGAATTTTCTCTTATCAACTTGAAATATTTATAGGTTTTTATTGCAGGTTGTAAGGCTAGAATTGATGTGCTAGCGTCCTCGAGTCATTTCCAATAGAGCTGTAATTAACAAATAATCAAATTTCCCTAAAGAAAACGGCAAAGATGTGGAGAAGATGGTTGGTCAAAATCAAAATCAAAATCCCTTAATTATCAACACTAACAATTGGGTTTCATTTATTTTAAAATTTCGAGAATATAAATTAATTAAAACATGCATCCATACCAATTAATTGACTTTCACTAATGGAATATGTTTTTTTTTTTTGCAACAAAATATTTTAAAAAATGTTGCTAAATATCTAAATTTAATTTTTGTGCCCCAATTGATGACAACTATTAACTTATCGTACAAGCATTAATAAATATTATAAAGACTTTTTATCTACAACCATTAGTGGTTTGGTTAGAAAATAACCAAAATTCACGAGTTTTTATAAGGATTTAACAAATAACTCTCGTAGAAAAACAACACAATTAAAAATAGTCAATCCTTAAACCAATTTTTGAAACATTTTCCTTTTCTATTAGATATATGATCAAACAATTTAACCTAACATTTGTCTTTGCTTCTAGCATTAGACATGGTGGAGTTATGCTCCATCTACAATTTCTTCTAGCTTTAAACACTGACAGCCTAGTGATCAAAATAATTACTTTAATAATTGCAATTAATTAAAGGAGCATTTCTTTTATGTTGGTATATTCTTTTTTATGTATTATGATTTTATTTTTTATAAATTTTAGGGATAATATAAATTTGGGTCTCAATTTGGTAACTAGGTTCATTTCGGTATTAGTATTTTTTGGTCAACTTTGATTTTTTAATTTGACAACTACATCCATTTTGGTCCCCAAACTTGAATTCTGTCAAGATTTGATGAGGTGTAACCGGTGTTATTGAAACAAGACCAAATCAGAAAGACTAAAAACTAATTGATATAATGGTTTAAACAAAGGAGTTAAACCGATTGGCTTGGAAACCGTTTGAAATTGGTAAAAATAAAAAATAGAGAAAAAAAGTGACAATGAAACAGGTTGGTCCGATTTAATGAAAATTTCTTTTTCTTTTTTTCTTTTTAAAGATTTTTATGAATTTTTAATTACTTGTTTCACTATTGTTGTTCTACCTAGGAGTGAGCAAAACTTTATTTGATTTGAAAAAATAAAAAAAAATTAAATTTCGAGTTAATCAAATTGAGTTATTTAAATTATTCGAGTCAAATCAAATAACTTGATTCGAGTTTTGAGTTAAATTTCACAATTCAAATAACTCGAATAATAGATTAGTGTAAATACATTTTTGGTCATTATCAACTTTGAAAACAAATTTGGTCTCTCTCTCAACAAAAATTACAAAAAAGAAATCAAAAATAATTTTTAAATTTATAAATAATTATAAAATTTTCAAAATTTATACTTTAAAAAAATATATAAAAGGTTATGATTCTAAAAATTTTCTAAAGTAATAATTTTGAAGACCTAATTAATGATTCAAATTTATCACACTCAAGTTTTTTTTTTTGCTTTGAAAAATTTACAAATTATATGATTTCAAATTTATGTGCTTTAACATGAAATTAGTTATATTGTAACAATATTTTTATTTGGAATGTTTAATTTTTTTTAATTTAACTCAATTCAACTCGACTTGTTTAAAAAAAATCAAATTAAGTTAGGATGATAAAATAGGACTTATGAACTCGATTAACTTAAAATTTTTCCACTCAATTCAATCTAACGCTCACCCCTAGTTATAGTGATCGAACTGATTAAACTAGTTGAATTAGGAACTGACGTTAAACCTGTTCAAGCACTGACCAAATTATTAAAAAATTGAATGTGACACTTTTACCATTAAACATTTCTATTGTTTTAAGTTCACTAATCAAAATGAATCCAATTATTAAGTTAAAATGCCAAAGTGAATAAAAAAAAGATATTATAGTAAATTTAATTATCAAATTTAATGACTAAAAAATATATTATTCCTAAGATTTAATACCTTATCTGGATGTTACGTATGTTTTTGTTTTTTTTTTTTTGGTCAAGATTGGTGATTAAAATAGATACTGACTATTTCATTATTGTCACACAAGTTTGTATATACTCCTAGACCTAACGGTATAAATAACAACGACAAATTTATCTTGCTTGTCAGTTGTTTACGTCTCATTAAATTTTAAGTTTCAAATTTAAAACTTGTCCCAAATTTAATCAAATTATATATTAATTTTAAAATTTTGAATTCCACTAAAGAAAAAAAAGTTATGTAGATTAGTCCGTTTTCCCACTTAAAATCCACAATCTAGAACCAAACAATTTTCTACCTAGAAATAAAGCAGTCACTTCAAAATTAGTTAATTTTCTCCTATTATTAGATAATCGTGAATAATTTTTAATTTTTACTGTGTAGTCATGTCCAATCATAAAACCCATGTTTAAACAATTAAATTGCATAATCAGATCAAAACACAAATAAACAAAATCAGAATAATTCTAAATTATAAAAAAAAATTCATGCATGATGAAACTGAAAATTCACGTCTGACAATACATAGTTTTAATCTTAGCCAACAATTTTTATTTCATAAACTTCACTGAAATTTAAGGAAAAAAAAACATAAAATATCAATTCCAGTTGTGATATAATGACAAAAGATTTCATTGAAATTCTGATTAAGTGTGTATATAACAATGATTTCTTTCTGGAGAATGGAAATCCTAGTCACACATAAACAGTTAACTAGAAAGACAAAAACTCGTGTTTGGCCTATCAAACTGTTTTCCCAAAACAAAATGTCTCCACATTTCGACATCAAAAGGTAAAAAATTTTATCCTATTCGTTTGACATTATGTCTACATTTATCATCAATTTGTCACTGTCTTTCTCTCTCTCTCTCTTTTCTTCTTCAATAAATCTCCCTCCAACGGTCCATTTTATTGCGTATATGTCATATCTTCAAATTATTCTTTATCAAAATTCAAATGTCTTCAACGGTACATTTTATTCCATTATCAAGCCAATTCGCTATAGCATAAAAAAATTAATTCTATATGAATATGAAATTTAGCTTTAATTAAAAAGTGACATCATCTTAAGTTCGAATGCACCTACAATTTCTCAGTGTCTTCTAACAACAGCTTCTTTTTCTAACTTATCTAATTTGATTAGGTTCACAAAAGTCAAAGGTGACTTGAGATGACGAAAATGACCATACGGGTGATTCCAACGAATCAAAGGGTATCAAGAATTTAAAATTCCCAGGCATACAGAGATCTGATCTTTGTTATTTTATTTTATAATAAAATTCTTTAGTTATAATAAGTAAATAATAAGTTTGGGTATTTCTAATAAACAATCTCAACATTAACCTATCCTGTTAATTTTAGTCTTATTAACTGCAAAATCATTTTAAACCGTAGTGCTGTTAGTATTGGAAGTTTAACCATAGAAGCTAAACGATGAATTGATTTACTCATCTTAAAATTTATCAACTAAAATTTTTATATAAGAAATTATGATAATTCACATTGTATGTGAATGTGAAGATGATTTGAGAAAGCTTGTCTAGTAAAGAAGACAACCATTTAATTCTAGTTCCTCAAAAGTTCTATGAAAAAGCTAATACAACAACCACAAATTGTTATATCCAAAAACTTTAATTAAAAAAAAAAAACCCTCATCAATTTCTTCGAGATGTATACAATATTTATATATTTTGGACACAAATGAGAAAACCTAGCTATGGTTTGGTTTGTGTGATTCTATATATTACAAAAACATGGAAAGCGACAAGTGACCAGTTAGCAAAAATAGGCAAACAAATCGAATAATTCCCCCTAGAAAATTACAGTAACCCTAATAAAGAAAAACAGTGAAAAGGTAGTAAATTATTCCCACAGGAAAGTAGTTTCAAAGCTGGCCGCTGTTAAATTCTCAGTAACCCATTTCTGATCATAAAATCCTCCATAAAAATCTTGTGGTGGATAAACCCACCCATCGACCGAGTCAAGGAGTATGAACTCGTTCTGCGAGTCAAACAACGAGTCGAAGTTCCCTTCTATGTTAGGTAACTGAACAATTTCACTGAGCTCCTCAGGTTCATCCGAGGCATTTGACTCTGACAAGGATGAAGATTCAGATACCAAAGATGATGACGAAGGAGATGACGACAGCGCGTTGAAGTTGACCATTGACGCAGCTTTAACAGCGGCAGCTCGGATGTCACGGGGCAGTAATGAAACGGGTCGAGGAAGAAACTCCGTAAGGTCGGGGAAGTTGAGAATGGCAGAGTCACCTTTGATGCTCAAAGCAGCAACATCGTGAGCACGAGCAGCCATTTCTGGGGTAGGGAAAGTGCCAAGCCAAATGCGAGATTTCTTGCGAGGTTCACGGATTTCAGACACCCATTTGCCCCAACTCCTCATTCTAACTCCCCTGTAACTTGGGTGCTTGCTGCTTGTGTCCCTACCTCTCTTACCATTGAGTTTCCTGGACAAGACAGTTTCCGAAGAAGATGATGTTGGGGATGATGAATTGGAGTTATTAGCATTGTTGCTGCTCCAGCTTTCAGCTTCTGATGATGAAGAATGGTTTGGCTTTGTCATTTGTCTTTAAAGAGTGTGAGCCCAAGTTTTGTTGATTTCCAAGGCGCACGATTAAGGCAAGGGAAAAGTGAAAGCCTTCTATGGAATATATAGAGAGAAAATAGGGAATAGAAGGTTTATTTATTGCAAAATAGAAAAAAAAGAAAGATTAAAAAAAGACGCTCCTTTCCAATGTGACCCTTAACCTTACCTACCATTATTTGATTAATCACAAAAGCTAGCAAACAAAATAGAAGGAAAAATGAACAAAACTTTAGCTTAATGAGAAGAGCAATTTCATTTTATGTAAAAAAAAGTATAGATAAATTTTTAATTTAAAATTTTTAATTATAATATCTTAAAAGAAGATGCAAGAAAAAAATTACATAAGAAAATGTGAGTGGAGATACTCATATACTGATGTTGTATTTTAATTTTATCCATTATTGTATTAGGAGTGGGGCCAACGGGAGAATGGGTCGGCTCTCTGAGCTAGACTCAGCATAGCCATGGTGAAAGGTAGTGGATAGTACACGTCTATACAAATCCAATTGTTGCTGCTGCAACGTTTCAATTTGCCTCATAAAGTCATTTGTTCCCTTTTGGGAACCCTTTTTTCGGGGGTTTATTCACTTTGTGTCTTTAGTCTTTTACCATACCTTCTTTAGCCTATTCAAAACCACATATCATTATGAACAAACAAACCAAAAATAGCCACATCATGATAACTTCAATCATCGCCGCTGTTCTAAATTACTCATGGAGAACCTCAACGCTTGATCTATTACCGGGAGGAGGTCATGTTCATCTTGATATTTATATAGTTATTTAAGATGACTATATAAATCAATTGAATTTCACCTTAAAAGTAGCAAATGCTATATCAAATGGGATAAGAGAAAGACAATGACAAGAGTTAAAACTCAAATTTCAGCTTTTTTAGAAACATAGATTGTTTTTGTTTTGTGTAAACCATGATAAGAAAAGATTCCATCTTTCTTTTTTCCTTTTAAATAATAATTAAGATTAAAATACGAAGAACTTATTATGCAATTATTACCCCTGGGTGATAGCAAGAAGTTTCCGCACTGATTTCATCACAACGCATGTTGGCGAAAAAACAACTCAGAGATTTTGTTTATGGGACCCTTTTCACCTCCGATTTAATTGGATTCATATTTCCATCACAACACACAACAAATCAATGATATTTTTTTTCCTTTTTTTTTTTCAATTTTTATTCTTGATTTCTCAATTATTTGACTCCTATCTCTGTCTATCCCATACATAAATTATAATTTTGTCTCACAATTCTTATACACACATGGGTTTGTACAAATATAGAAATGTTTTCATGTATTAAATAATACAAATTCGTTATTTTGAACATAAAAAACGCAAATGTTTGTTAAATTCTAAAATTAATTGAATTTTGTGTTGGACTAACCAACTGTTTTTAATTAATTTTTAACAGTCCCACAAATTCATTTGTGTGGTTAGTATTTCACTTTCTCATAATATTTCACCTATATTTCCTTATTGTTTTACGTTTAAATGGTATCAAATCAAATGATTAAAAACAATAACCAATATTTAATTAGCTATATCAGATCTTATTAGTGCATATTCCATATAATTATATGATCCTATTTCTATGTAATAACAGTTTCGTATCCCGTGGCTCATATTATTTGGATTGATGTTGACATAACAGCTGCTCGATTGAGGTCAGAATAAAATGATTATTGTTATTTTATTTTGTTAATCAATATTCTGTATCACATGAGCTTAATGAAATTTCTGGCAGGTGAGGTTTTAGACAAAGTCCAAATATTTTGACAAGTACTTGCAAATGGTTCATAACTTTGAGCTCCAACTTTTAGACCAATCTATAAAATAGATAAAAAGAGAAATCATTTTCACCAGTGTTTTCAAATTTTACAAATGTGTTTAAAAAATATTCATACATTTTAATTTTTTATTTAAGAAAAAAAATATAAACAATAAATGTCTTGTAGTGGTTAACAAACTTTCTCACCAAGTAAATCTTTGTTTATCATTTAAAAAAAGAAAGTAACAACTATTTTTTTAATCCCTAACTAACAATTTAAGGTAGAATGGATTAGGTAATAATACGATTTACATAGATTAAATATGTATCTCGTTGACCTGCTTGCTTGGTTATTATTATTATTATTGGATACAACTTTTGGTTGGTTATTAAAAAACATTGCTTTATAGAAATAAAATTCTTAATTCTCCACATTTATTAATATTTCTTTTTATTATCAGATGACTTGGTCACACTACAAGATAATGGCCCTTTTTTTTTTCAATGATGGCGGTATGCCTTTTCCAAATCTAGTTTATTTATCTAATTATAGATTTCATAATTAACATAATATATTCAACAAATTTATACTTGTATGATTGACATAAAAACAACACTTAACAGACCATGTTGGGTTTTCATATGTTCCATTTTTAGCGTTTAAAATACTAAATAATTGGGCCTTTTTTATGAACGACAGCCCATTATTTAAGGTTAATTTACATGTTAAGAATGGGCCTCTTTGGTAGGCCTGAGTCTGAGCTAAGCTTCTTCAGTAAATCTCAATTGTCAAATAAAAACTCTGAATCTAAAAGTTGCCATTTTTAAAACCAGAGTCTATTGGGAGAATTGCAGATTGGCTGGCACTGGAAGAGCTGAAGACGTAGGCAAATCAGCGATCAAACACATTGTAAAATGAGTGCAGGTAATTCCATAACATGGAAATTAACTTCCTTTTTTTTGTCTCTTTTTTCTTTTCCTTCTTATGATAGAATTTTGTTTCTTTGTTAATCAATCTCTTGAAAATTTTCAGCTTGCCAGTATAGTCCTTAAATATATCGTGTTCACATGCTTTTAAAAAGTTTCCAAATCCAATCCCTTTGAAGCTTAGGGAAGAAAATTGCCTTTTGTTTATGTTGTTCTTCAGAAAACTTCATTTTCTTTAGTCTAGTTTAAATTGCTGGTTAGGTGTTCGATAAATGTCCTCTGAGGATACTAGTTCTTTTGTAGTTTTCCCAAATTGTATAGCCTTGTTTTTAAAACAATGAGTTCACCCATTTGGAATAGGAGGTGCATTTGGTGGGAATAGAGGGCTGAGACCAGTGCCACCCGAGAAGGGCATCTTCCCTTTGGATCATTTGCATGAGTGTGATTTGGTAAGCAATCTTGCTTTTCATTCTTGGAGCTCTTTAAAAGAAGTACTAGTATTTTCTTGAAACAAGATTTTCTAATTGAGGTCTTGAATTGTGTTTGTAACTTCAATGTTACTAACCTTTTTTTCTAATTCCTTTAGGAGAAGAAAGAGTACCTCAGTTGCCTTAAAACTTCTGGTCATAAATCAGAAAAATGTAGGCAATTCTCCAAGAAATACTTGCAGTGTCGAATGGAAAAGTGAGCCTCAATTGCCTTCAATTTTCTTACTGCAAGAAATAATTTTTTTTTTTTTAAGTTTCTTTCAGAAAATTTTGATCTATTTGTTCAGAATCCTACTTTGCTGGTTCGATTGAATCATCTTCTGTTGTAGTTCCAGTCCCTGTATCTGCTAAAAATATCATATCATAACATTTTATGCATGCAAGACACAACCCCGCAAAAGATCAGATTTAGTAATCTAATATGAGAAAAAAGTTTTTGTTGAATGTTTTGAACAGAAATTTGTAAAGATATTTCATGAGTACTCAGTGATTATGGTGGATGAAATTAGTTAATCCTTGATCTGAAATCCCGTGCTAATCCACACTCTAGGCATTAAAATTTTCATACTGTAAACTAAGTCGCAATATATGTGTGTGTTTTGTATGTTTGTATATAATATGTGCATTTATAAGTACGAGTTAAAATGGAAAAATGTTTGTTCTTTTTCACAGGAACTTGATGGCAAAGCAGGACTTGTCGGAACTTGGATTTGGGAAGTCATCGGAGATGGAAGCATCTGTCGGAAAAGAACATTCAGAAAAATGATATATTAATGCCGAATTGCTAATCATCTCACATCTCAACAATAACTGATCAAAGATTTATTGCACTATGTTTTTTCCTCCTTGGGCTCATAGGAATTTTCCTTTGTTTAGGTGGCATATTCCTTTACAAATTGACAAAAATTATAAATTAAAATATTTATTATAATATTTTTAAATATACAAAATTTAATATCGGTTCATTCAACCAACTTAGTTATTAATTTTAGAAACTAAAATATCAATGGAGATAACCGACTGAAATAAACCAAAAGGAATGAATTACAATCCCTTTTTTCATATAAATTTATTATTTTCATTGAGCTTCTGGATTCAATTAATCTGATCGAAGATGAATATCCAGAGAGAAATTGTTTAATACGATGCATGCAATAACCAACAAATCCTGGGTTAAAGAGATCAATTAGGATTTCTTTTCTAAATAATGGAGAATGATATTAAAGTAGTAAGTTGACTGAGCGGACTGTTTCAAGTTGAAAAGATTTCTAAATTTCCGGGTTAAATCAAATTTAAATTCATGTTATCTTTTTCTAACACAAAATTATCCGTCATTAAAAAAAAAAGAAAAAGAAAAGGCTGGCGAGAGACAAAACCAAGGACAGGCAACAAGAGCATCTACCTGTAATTAAAAAAACAACAAACTAATATTATAAACCGTGTACTTACCTACTTACCTCGATGCTTTCGCTGCCCAAAGTTCTATTTCTTATCATTTTAAATGACTAACACCCCTTTTGCCTTTTTCTTCTTTGTTGCTTCCATTCCATGGCTTCCCATTTGTTTCTTCAACTGCCCCATTTCTCCTATTACACGTAAGTTTCTATTTTTTTTCCTTCTCCCTTATCCACGTCTTCAATGTTTTACTCCTGCAAACGGGTTCAAGAATACCCCAAAAAAAAAAATCTTGGTTTTTTTGTTTGTTGCCTTTGGCTGTATCAAATTCATAGTAATCTTTAATTGGTTGCATTTGCTATTTTCTTTTCATCTGATTCAAAGGCACTCATTTTTATTTGATTTTTTTTGGTTATATGAAGTTGTGTTGACTTTGTTTGGGACTTAGAACCCAGTAATGTACTGTAAATTGCTCATCTGATTCATGTAATATTCATTTTGGATCAGTTCATTAATACTCTTTGAAAACCGAAAAGGCTAAATGAATCAAAATGGAAGCTGGGGGAAGCAATTTAGTATTTAATGGATTTGTTGGTTTGAGGAGTTGAACATATTTTATCTGTCACAGACAAACTTTTCGATCCTCTTATGGATGGGATTGGAAGCCTAGTTCAAGTACATTCCACTGCTCAAACCTCCACCCAAGGCTGCGGAGGAGTCATTTCACTGCAAAGAAGAGCAACTTACTTGGATTATGGTTTGCTGGTTATACTTCTTCAAAGGCTATACTTCTAGGTGCATTATCATCTGTGTCTTCTTCGCCCCCTTGTGATCCCTCTGATACTGGCAATGAGGCTCTTTTACTTGAGGCTGATTCTCCTGCAACCGAATTCAATAGGGTGAATTGTCTTCTTTGGGTATTACATGAATCTGCCAGAAGCTTTTCCCTTTCAGTTGAGTCACTTGAATTGGATGGAACCAGTACTGAGCTTGCAATGGCTTGGAATGGAAAGGACGTGCATCGATGGCATAAACGTATCGCTCATCAGGTATATGCTTAAAAGCCCCAAATAAATTAAAGCAAATTAGGAGCTTGTGCATTTTTAGAAAATATTCTACTAATAGTACATTTAAGCTATTGGGATTCATGTTGTTGGGAACTACTTATATAGACAGGTTAAACATATGGTGCAAGCTCATAGTATTTTGTTTGTTGTTAGTTCCTTGAACTATCACATGGTCCATAGATACTTTTGTTGAATTGAGATAGGACATTCTTTTTTGAATTACTAAAGGAAATGAGATATTGGAGAAGAATCATTGACTAATATGATTCTTCAGGTAGCTGTTTATGCTATGTTGAAAACCATAATCGAAGTGGAGATTTTGCTCTCTCAAGAACGTCATAACAATCCATCCCCAGTTAGAAAGATGTAAGTTTTTGCGGCAGCTCTTTTAATTTCTATTATCGGTGTCATTTATGATGATACAAAAGATCTAAAACTCCAAAAACCAACTCCTTTTGTTTTCAAAGATTTCATACTGTTAGATTACACTCGGTTTTTGTGCTAATACCTGCAGAAAACTCCCCAAGAATTCTCTGACTCTGGTCAAGTCTTCTCTCTTGTCTCCTTCTCAAGAATGCTTGGTGATTATTGGTGCTTAGCAGCTCTAACATTTTGTTTTGCCATTTGCTTCAGTTTGACAACAGAGACAGATTCATTAGAGGAATTCATTGAAAGTCAGTTGAAACTGAGACATCCAGAATTGGTAGAATGGTTCAGAGTGGTGGAACTTCCACGGATGGCAGAATTTTTCAATCCATTGTTAAAGAAATGGTCTACGGAGTATGCAGGAAGGTTTGCTCAAAAAACTCCTTTGCTTTCAACTAAAAGTTTTTATTTCACTCTAGGATTATTGACACCCTCCCTACTTAACAACTCTGTCCCTATGGTAACTGTGAATGAGATTGGTATGTTTATTTCTGCAAACATGCTAGGAATTTCACCTTTGGAGAAATTCACAGATTATTCTGTAACTTATGGTTTAACCTAGCTAAACACAAGAATATTCAGTGGCGTTGCAGGAATTATTGTGGCTATAAGCTGCTGTGCTGCTGTAGAGAAATTGTGCTCTGAACATATCTCTTGTCCCTTGTCTAAAATATTAGTAGGCGATGCTATAGCAGAGCTTATGGATCTTTCACATGGTATTGTTTCGGTCGACAAATTACATAAGTTAGCTACTGAGGCAGGATTTGAAACTCATTTCCTGTTACATTTTGGAGCAAAGGTTCTGTCTGGCAAGAAGAGTGATGATCTAGAATTTTGGATAGGGTTGGCTCAGAGAAAACTCTCAGTAGCTTTCACCAAAGAAACCACAATTCCTGGCAAACTGGCATTTAATAGCAAGGTTTGTCTCATGATTTCCATGTCATGTATGAATATTTCCCTGGCTTCATGGTTTACGTTGTTAAGCAGTTACATAAATATTTGGATTTAAAATTTTGACAGGTTCAAGCAGATAGCTTGGCTACGTTAGGACTTTTTGCATATCTAGGAAGGCGGACTAGATTGTTTTTGTCGCAACTGCGCATAAACGATCTTGATGAGCTGGTGAAGGACTTCCTGAGGTAAAATGTGTTTGATTTCATTGACTCCAGATAAATGCAACTGACCATTGAAATATGCCATAAGAGTTAGTGCTTTGGGTGCAGCTACTTGGAGTGTGGCATCCTTTTCATTTACCCAGAATTCTCTTCCATATCAGTTTACCAATTCTTCATGGAGGTTAGTTTATTATGCCTTTATGTTGAAAATGCCTAAAACAAGCCATTTGATTACCCATTGAGCTTGGCAAGAATTCTTGCATTTTATTCTTACCCCTCTATTCCTGGATTAGGACATCACATCGAACTGTAGAGTCAATCTCAATCTGACATTTTTCCAACCCTTGAATCCAGAACTAACCCGAAGGCTAACATTATACGTACAGGTAGTAACTGATGAAATTGGATGGCTTGATTTTTATGATACAATTTCTTGCACAAGGTATTCTGAAAAAGGAAGGTCCAAGCAGCACACAATACAAGCAGAGAAAGAAATCATATTATCAAAAGTTTTTACTGTTTGCTATGATGTGTTTTCTGGGTTTGCTCACTTCAGCCGCTCAGCTCAGCAGCCCTTAGATTCTCAGTTGTTAGCATTCTTGCTCCAGAGGTAGTCAATAATATTTCTACCATAATATTTTAACTCATCCTTTTTTTTAGTAAATTGGAATTTAAAGATATGGTTATCTGAAATTTTCAGCCAAAAGCTGTTATGTATATGTCTGGAAGATTACTGGGCTGCTTACGATAGATCAGGGTATGTTGGTTGTTTCACATGGCATTCCCATGGTGTTCTCCACAGTTGAATGAACTTTGTACTAAAAGAACACATTATTGAGCTAATATTGAATTCTCTAGCAGGGAACCATTAAAGATTACAAACTCGAGTGACTCTAAGGACGGATCATCTACAGGAGCTATTGGCAGTGGCACAACCCGATTTTCAGAGGTCTTGGAAGCACTGACAACAGAAGAACCTCAAATTGATGAATTTAGACATTTGTGTCTGATAAAAAGGGTATGGATTCTAAATTCAGATATGCAATGTTATGTCATTTCCTCTCACTATAAATTCCATTGGCAAACTTGCTGTAGATTTGAAGGAAAAAACAATAATAATGGTGAAATCCTGTATGACTGTAAGTAGGATGAATACAGTTCAAGCAATGTTATTTGACTAGGAATTTAACAATCTCATGAGGATACACCTTCCTCGTACTGGAAATAATTAAGAGAGGAAACTGTGATAGATGGAGTGACTACTAAAGTGCTTCAAGTTTGTACTTTGATCAAATACCAGTGTAACACCCCCACGCCCGAAACCGTCACCGGAGTCAAGCTTGAGGTGTTACTAAACTTATCTTACCTTTTAAACAACTCTAAACCACTTATTTTAATTTTTGGAATAAACTGTTTTTCTGCGTCATGGTTGCTTAAAAATTCATTTCTCGAGTTTCAAAACTCAAAATTAAGATCCGTAAATTTTTCCTGAAACTAGACTCATATATCTATTTATTAATTTTTTTCTAGAATTTTTGACTTGGCCAATTAGTACAGTTTATTAGTTAAAGTTTCCCCTGTTTCAAAACTCAACTACACTGACCTCTTCTTACTACGAGCCATGTTTCTTCCTGTAAAAAATTTCATATGACTAAGCCGTTTGTTTCTCTCAAAACTAGATTCAACAAGGATTCTAACCATATAAATTACACCTTCTAATTAGTTTTGTACAATTTATGGTGAATTTCCAAAGTTGAAATAGGGGATCCAGAAATCGCTCTGACCCTGTTTCACTAAAACTGAGATATCTCATAAAATATAATACCTTTACCTGTTTTGCTTATTCCATAAGAAAATATACATAATAAAATTTAATTTCATATATTATTCATCTTCAAACTATGTTTCTATAATTTTTAGTGATTTTTTAAAGTTACGTCATTTCTATTACTTGAATCTGTTTTTAGGTTACTTTCACATTTTTCATAATTTTCATGTGATAATCATCAATCAATCATACATATTAATAAATATGTATATCATCGGCTATTTTATTAGCTAATCACTAGCAAGTATTTACACATCATTCATTGTTCATATTATACCAAAAGTAGCTAAGTTTCTATACATGCCATACCCAAAACAAAACGTCTAGTTATACCGAGTTATTTCTTTGATAGTGTGATCGGCCTCCGACGTTTCCTTCGATCCCCGAGTGACTAGATAAGTACTATAAGAAGAAGAAAATAAAGAGATTAAGCACTAGGCTTAGTAAGCTTACAAGCAAATAAATCACAACATTCAACATAATGGATAATTATGCATAATATCATCTAACATCATAAATTTCTTTACTTCTCAATTTCTATCTTCTTCTTTATTCCCTTACCTTCTTTCTTACCTGAACTTTCTTTTTTCATAAGTATAATCTACTTTTTCTTTGCTGTTAATTCACTGTAATTTAACTCGTATCCTGACCCGTTGAACCACTCGGAATACTAAGGATACTAGGGTCGTTCCTGTCTATCAATATCCTGCCAATGCCATGTCTTTGACATGGACTTACATGAATTATTCCTGTCTCCAATGCCATATATAATATGGACTTACATGGCTCAATCCTGTCTCCAAAGCCATATTTCTAATATGGACTTACATGGCTCATTTCTGTTCTGTCCTGTCAACCCTAATATCCTAACATTCCTAGGGTTCAACCGGGACTTTCTAACACTTTTCCTCTGTCACTCCACCTTAAATTCGACTTTAGATATTTTCATAACATAAGTATATAAATGCTGGAAATTGACAATAATAATGTAAAATAAAAGAATATTACATTTATTTACTGTAACTTACCTTGATACAAAATGTGACTAAACTTTCAAAAATTCCTTCCATGTCCTAATTTTTGTCCATGAACTTAAAATTGGTCAAATTGTTATTTTAAACCCTCCTAATTAATATTCCAAAGTAATTTCATACTAAAAACTTCTAGAATGCAAGTTTTGCAAATTATTCAATTTAGTCCCTAACCTCAACTTAAGCACTTTATGCATGGAATTTCATCACGAAATTTTCACACAATCATGCAATCATATCATGAACCTTAAAATAATAATAAAATAAATTTTTCTACCTCGGATTTGTGGTTTCGCAACCACTATTCCGTTTAGGCCCTATTTTGGGATGTTACAACCAGTCAGGGAAAAAGTCTTTAAAAGTTGCAAGGCCTTTGTATTTTGGATGTGAAACATCATGATTGGCCGAAACCACAATTTATGAAAGGGCATTACCCTAGAAAGCATCAAAAGAGAGGTCCTTTTCTAGAAACCATTTGCTGCAATGATATTGGGAAAAACCAGACATGATCATATAAACAATGATGATGACAGTACCAGCTAACCAATGAAGTTGAGTTCAAAGGTGGAAGTATAAGTAGACCGCCGGTAGGACCAAGGTTGTCTTGTTGATGATGATAAAGGTACTAAAGAATGTGTATGTCATCGAATTTAGTGTAAGGGTAGGGGTATAAAAGTGATTCAGATGAGCAATGTGGTGATGCCTAGTCTCAACTGTCAAGGTCTCTTACAGTTTTCCCATCTGCAAGGCTGATATGCCTTCTATTATACAACCTTCTCTAACAAAAAAGAATATTAACACCCACCAGGAAACTTCATTTACTGATGCAAAACTGATATGCAGTCCTGAAGCCAACAATAACACTGAACAAATTAACATTATTTAGTCACTGTTTTGGCAGGTAACTTTCTGAGATTGTGAAAATCAAATGCAAAATCTTAACAGCTTAATCATACACTCAGACATGTGGACAACTGTTACCACTGCTTTACAGTTTTCTTTTTACTATTGACAGCTGCAGCTCTTCGGTTCAGCCGGGAAAGATATGGTATCCTTTGAGGAGGGAACTAGCATCTCCAAGTCAAGCTCCCTGAATGAAAGTTTAATTAGAAAATACTGCATCAAATTGATTTCTTCAAGTAGGGTAGGGCCAATAACCCCGCATCTTGTCGCTGAACAGATTCATACTAGGTCTTATACTTTGAGCACTGATGATAAAACAACGAAAATTTTGCAGGATGTATGTTTGGGAACTCAATTGCTATTTGTCGACATCACAGTTTCCCTTGAGCTACTCGCAAAGCAATTGCGTGGACAGAAGGTCACAGCCAGAGAAAGAAGGAAGTTAAAAAGAACACTGAATGACATTGCTACACTTATCCCTGTTACAATTCTAATGCTTCTTCCTGTAAGCAGTTTAACCCCTCTCTATAACCAACACTTTCATCATCAGACGTTGACTTGCTATGATAAAATCCCATCATTAAATTCATTGATTAGGTCTATTAGTTTCCCTTGATGGTGAAAGAGGAGAACCAAATGAAATACGTCATCATAATGCTTTTTCGGATGAGCATTCATCCGTTACTATCCTTTCTGAAATGTCTCATTAACTTCATTTCATTATGCTTAGTTTAGTTGGCAGCCATGTTTTGGTTCCTAGAATGCAGTCCATCTAGGAAGCAACCCCCATAAGTGAACCATTATATGCAATATATCTAAAGGCCTGCCCGTGGCTACTTGGAGATTAGGCAGCATGCTTGTTGGTGTATCCTGTGATCCCTACTTGTTTTGCATGAGCACTCTTACGCATGCATACTACCCACATTGCAAACACATATACCTGTGTCTAATCCATGCCCGTATCCCGACATTCACCCTTGAAGCTGAATAACATAACTCGGTAGTGTTACCCTGCTTCAATTCAAGTTAGCTTATATATTCTTTCTTTTTCCCTAATCTTATTACCAGGTATCAGCTGTAGGCCATGCAGCAATGTTAGCAGCGATCAACAAGTACATACCATCTTTGGTAAGGACTTCATTGTTGTCCCCCCTTCTCTTTTGCTAACAACAGTTGTGCTAAATCATTTTTTCATTTACTGCTTAACAAGATTCCATCACCATATTCGTCTGAGCGTTTGGACACTGCGAAGCAACTCAAAAGAACCAAGAAGATGGATGTTACATCGTGGAGCAACCTCCAAGACCCTAACTCTAAAACACCTTAATTGAAATCTTTTCTTCTCGGGCTCCGCCACTAAATCCCCTTTGGACATTTGATTATACTGACATGACATTGAGATCACAATTTGTACTTGTACATACACATTGATGTGTAGATATGCTAAGAAGCGAATATTACTTCGGATGAAATAGTTATCCCGATTTTTCAATTTTCTTTTACACAATTATTCGATGTTTTGAATCTATGTGCAATTCATATTTGTCATTATTTTACTCATTAAATATTTGTTTTACTCGTACTCAAACATGATTATTATACAATGTATTTCTTTAAATATATAACTTTTAATTCAATATATCTTCATCAAATATATACTCATATTGGATGACTTATCCAAGCATACATAATAAAGATATAACTTTCAAATATTTACTAATATCCTATACAAGATTTATCCCGGCGTACATAATGTACTCATTTCCAGTTCCTTTCTTTTTTTGGAAAAATGTAAGAACCTACTTGGAGAATATTCGCAATAGCTGAGAGCATCTAATTTAGGAAATTCAATGATCGTGATTTATTGAAAATAAAGCACTTATTTCTTTTCTTTTTTATTTACCCATTATGGTTTTTAAAATGATTTGAGAATAAACTAATGATAAAATCGACATTTGAATATCAAAAAAGCCAACAAGATTTCTCGAACCAATTAATAGCTTTCAAATTTCATCGACAACAAAATGCCTATTTGTTTATACTTATGTAATAAAATTAATGTCGTAAATTTTAATAATTTATTTTGGAAATTCAAAAGGCTAGTAACGTAAAACCCAAAATTAATTGCACGTGGGGCATACATTTATAAAGGCTAGCGGCCAAAAAAAAAGAGAGCCATTTTCTATAAATTTAAGACATAAATACATAATATTTGCAGGCATTTTAACAGATCAAAACATATAAGTTTGAAAAACGGCAATTCAACTTCACTGCTCCAGAGAGTTTTAAGAGTCAAGAGTTGCTGTTGATGTACATTGCCTCAGTCGAAATGCCTTACCCGTGGAAACACACTTTTCTCGTGGTGGCGGAGGGAAAAACAGGCGGTACAGAAACTCTACAAATCCATTCCAACAATAAAGTACCTGAAAAATACCATAGAAAAAAACAAAGTACTTAGAAAGCTATAATAGCTAACTGCACAACATTTTCCCGACAAAATTGTGGCTTATACTTTTTGACTTGGATGTTTCCCACCTATTTACATTAAATACAATGCAATGGTCAAAAGATGCATGTAATATCACGGCTTCATTATTTCGAAAGAAAATCACCATCATTCAAGACAATACCTTACACAGTCCTCTTTGGATCACGAGCTGCTGCAAGATGGTCCTACAAAACAAAAGCCGGATACAAGATTATCAGGTGTAATCCACAAATGGCTCACTCCAGAACTGAATCATATTTAATCTGATTTAAATCTCATGCTACATAGAAAATGGAAAAAGAAAGAAAATAAAGAATACTAGCACAGGTAGTCCAAGAAAATAAAAAATTTTGAGAATGGGAAGAGGCCCAAATTATATAACACATGTATAGCCCTTGTTAAGGAGGGTGTTGCTATTTGCACAAGGTAGCTTAAAGAGTCACGCAGGGAAAATATGGCATGATTGGGCATAATACAAGTAAAAGGCATTCACAGACTCAAAATGCTTTGGTCCATGAAAGTAGACAACCGGATGATATATTTTTCCAAGTGAGATTTCACAAGTCCAACAGAAAGTTATTAGTTATCTCTGCATCTAGATGCCAGTATAAGCAGCAATTTTTAACTAATTTCTCATTTTCCACCTTCAAAATGCTGCTTTATCTGCCTAAGTAGTTGATAGAAAGCATGAAGAGTTTTAAACACCTAATAAACTAGCTGAGACAATTTTTGAACACTAGCAAGGTGGGTAAAGCTTGTCATCAAACAGAAAATAACATGTATGACGAGTCACAAGACAAATAGCAAAAGTAATTGAAAACAGAGACAGGCCCCAAGATAATTTTTGACCACTGGCAGGGAGGGTAAAGCTTGTCATCAAACATAAAATAACATGTATGATGAGTCACAAGCATGTCTAATAGAAGACATTCCAGGACCTCAGGTTTGACAAGTAATGGAACAATTAATTCAAGAATGCAAAGGTAACTTATAATGTCTCGAGGAAATTGGTATAAGACCACCTTAAACGGAAAATGCTAGAACTTAAACTTACCAAAATAAAATCAAACGCTCTGGTGTCCTCTTTCTTAGAATTGTTCATCATAGAACTAGCTGTTTGAGTTGGGAAATTTGACTGGAAAATATCAGGCAGAGGTGATCCTCCATTTGATCCACTGGAAACATGATTAATCCCAGCATTTTGTGCATTAAGATTACCAAAGTGTTGTAAGTTAGACATTGTAGCAAGCAATTGCTGCTGCGCAAAGAAACTCCCCATGGCACCATAATTCATAGGCTGAGAGGAAAAGGCTGGGTTCAACGTTATTCCGGGAGGAACACCATATGGCATCGTCCCTAAAGGAAACATCGGAGTTGCATTCATCCCCGTGGCTTGAGAACCAAAGATGCCACTCAAAGCATCATTAGAAGCTTGTTGGCTAGAATGGGTGTTAATATTGGCAAACATATTTTCAGGGGCCTCAGAAGTCATTCCTTTCTGCTTCAAATTAGGTGGATTCTCATTCATCGACAAGCCAGCCATTAACTCATTAACAGAATTTGTTTTATTCTCAGGCTCGAATGGAGCTTCAGAATTGGTCCCAAAGATATCAATTAGTTCAGATTTTTTATTAGCAGCCACATGATTACCATTGCCAACTGACTTGTCATCTATAGTCATCCCAGAGAAAAGATCGTCCACATTTTCTCTACCCTCGCCAGAGTGAAATGAGACACCTGCAAAGGGATCATCATCATATTTCTGTTTGCTGGGACTCAGACCAGCATCTATACCATCTCCAAGTAAGTCATCAATAAGTGGGGTTCCTGTCAGGTTTGAAGTATTTTGATTATGCGAATCTTTTATAGATGTATTTTGTCCATCATAATCATCAGGATCACCGGTGTCTATCAGGTCAGGCATTTGAACAGGAGTTGTCATGGGCTTTGAAGACCTCTCTGAATTACTAGCCAAATCACCTGCCTGTTCTCCATTCAAAAGGATCAACACCTGTTTACCAAGATCACATATATATGTCAACTGTGGCTTCAATTTCATTTACACAGAAAATAGTATCTACCAGTATAAATCAGCATCAGAATACATAATAACTAGTAAAGCTCATATAACATTCAGAATCATAATATCTAAAGAAGTAGAGATTAAGCACAATAACCATACAAATAACATGAATATTGTGATTTATGCTGAAGGGTGATAAAAAAGGAACTGAAATAGAATGTGAAAATTGCAAAAGCCAATCCTAACATAATAGAATGTGAATATTGAACGAAGAAACTAATAAAGTACATCAACTTATATTGCATAAACTTGCCATTAGTAAATCCATGGCCATAATGAACCCAAATAGGAAGGAAAGTCAATCGTTCTACCAACAGTTATCATGAAACCAAAATACAACCAACATTTAAAAAGAACTTCAAATGAAATTTTCCATATGCCTAAAGCAAGTTCTCAAGCATAAGTTAGGTGAATTTCTTTATCCTCCATGATTTCAGTTTATCTAATCAGAGGTTTTAGTTGCTTAGCAAAAGGAGAGGGGGGGGGGGAGAGAAAACCATACAAGCATGGCACGAAAAACAGTGCTCTAGTGTCACGGGCCAGAGTTCAAAGCCCGTGACCATCGAGCCAAATGCATCCGATGGAGGTCTATTACTCAGATGGGGATCATTTGGCCCACGTGAGCTGGCCCGATTCAAGGAACTGTTGAAGAAGCCTGTCAGATTAATGTCTAGTTGGCCCAATCGGACTGGCCCGTTGCTTGAAGAGATTGAAGGTCCATCTACAAATATGGAAACATGATCTTAAAAGATATGATTTTATATTCTTAGAGATTTGATTTGTAGATACCCTTTAATCATAGCCGTTGATGTACTTGATTTGTACCGTTGGATTTGGAGAAGCTCAACTATAAATAGATGCCTCTCCTCTCATTTGTAGGGGACTCCATTCATTGTTTCATTATTCTTTGTGAATAAGAGAATAGAGAGCATTTACTCAAACACTTTACGAGCGTCCCTTTCTATGGTTCTTTGTAAGCTTCTTTTGGCATAAGAAGTCTTCCGCTGTACGAGTTGGTGCATTGGAGGAGTTCTTAAGGAACCCTCATTCGAGTAAAGGCTGACTTGGGCGAGTTTGGACGAGCAAATCGCTTAAGGCTGTACGGATTGCGAGACAAAAGGTCTAGCCCCGTGACAAGTGGTATCCAAGCTGTTGGTTCGAAGGCACTATTGGGATGTCAAAAGAAGAGTTCGAACAAAGATGGGCGAGAAAGTCTTTGAGGGAGATGCTGTCGGCCGTAGAGGTACGCGTGGGTAAACTTGAGGAGTCCACGAAGGACGTTAAAGAGTCTGACAATGCTCGTGGGGAAAGCATTGAAGACATGAAGGAACAGTTTAGGGACTTTGTGACCACGTGTCTAACTTCCCAAAGGGATAACATGCAAGAGTTGCTAGATTCCCAAAGGAAGAAGCTGACAGAGAGGAACAATGCTCTCGAAGCCATGGTGAAGGCTTTGAAGGAGGAAACAATGGCCACGACGCTGGCTTTAAACACAAGAATAGAGGAGCTCGAGGGAGAGCTGGCCTTGTGTCGAGCAGCAGTGGGGGAAGGAGTGTCAAGTGCAGCACTCAGTAGCGAGTATGTCCCGAAGTTGAAAGAGTTTGTGGGGACAAGGTCTGCATGTGATGTGGACAATTTCTTGTGGAGGATGGAAAACTACTTCCGTGCCAAAGGTATCGTGGATGATGCGGGTAAGGTACAAACTGCTTCATTATTTCTTACTGATATTGCGCTTTTATGGTGGCGAGGTAGGACCACAGATAAAAGGCAAGGTGAGATTGGAACATGGGAGAAGTTCCAATGCGAGTTGAAGGGACAATTTTATCCGGAGTTTGCCGAGGAAGAAGCTCGGGCAAAGTTGCAAGGGATAATGCAACGGGGCACAGTGGGGGAGTATGTTCGTGAGTTCAAGGAACTCATGCTCCAAGTTTCGGATGTGACCGAGAGAAAAGCAATGCTTGCTTTTCAAGAGGGATTGAAGCCGTGGGTCAGACAGGAGGTGGAACAAAGAGGTGTCCAAAAGCTGTTGGAAGCCATGAAGGTAGCGGTATCCGTGGTTAAGCTTGGTCTAGGGGTAGATAAGCTTGGATCTTCCAAGCCCGAGGGAAGGGGCGTATGTGAAGGGAATCACAAGGAAGATACGGATGAGTATGGCAATGGCGACGGCAACAATGGTGGTAATGGGAAACCACGAGTCGGGAAGAAGAAACCCAAGAGGAAAAGGGACAAGCTGAAATGCTTTCTCTGCGACGGTCCACACATGTTAAAGAAGTGTCCGATGAAATCCGCGCTTAGGAAGAAGCCGGTGAGTAAGGCCTTGGGACTTGGTTCGAGCGCAAGGGGTGTCGAAGCCAAGGAGGCCGAAAGCGAGAAGAAGCCAGTCGAGTGCTTCTTATGTCATGGTCCGCATAGGTTGCGGAAGTGTCCGAGGAAGTCTGTTATCGATGGGAATGATCGAGCAAATACAGAGCCCAGGAAGCTTGGTTCGAGCAAGAGAAAAGCCGAAGCCAAGAGGGCAAAGAGGAGCAAGTCTGTCATCGAAGGGAACGATGGAGCAGACAAGGAGCCCAAGAAGCTTGGTTCGAGCAAGGGTAAAGCCGAAGCCAAGAGGGCTAAAAGGAGCAAAAAGAAGCGAGTAAAGTGCTTCTTGTGCCGTGGTCCGCATGAGTTGCGGAACTGTCCAAAGCAAGCCGTAGTCAAAGGAAAGGCAACGTCCGAGCATAGGGAGTCGTCGTAGGGGCTTCCACCCAAGGGAGAGGTGAGTTTGTCATCGAACTTAGAGGAAGAAGTTGCGATGAAAACAGTGAAGCTGGGACCAATGAGGCTCGAATCGAGTGAAGCGTCGGAGTTGGCCGAGTCATCGACAAGGCTTCCACCTATGGGAGATGTGGGTGGTGCATCGGACTTCAAGGAAAAAAAAGTGATGCATGTGAGACAGTTGACCCGAGTAAATGCAAAGGTACATTCGAAACACTCTGATAGTGTTTTGCATTCTAACTTGTGTACTTGGCGAGAACGTAGGGGCCCTTTCGAAGTCCTTGAGCAAGGAGGCCGAGAGACTGTGGGTAAAGCGAAGCCAAGTGTTGTGAATCATGAGGATTCTGTTCGAGGGAAGTTAGAATGTGGGCAAGGGAGTGACATAACTCCTTGTCGTCGAGATGTACAAACGAGTAGGACGGCTCGAGTTAAGAAGCGACGGAAGCCGAGGCAAAAGTCCCGAAGGAAGGGAAGAGCTAAGGCAACAAGTGGGATTCAAGGCGAATCAAGTCAGTGCCATTCAGGAGTCGCAACGAGAACGTTGCGAGAATGGGTGGGGGAGAATGTCACGAGCCAGAGTTCAAAGCCCGTGACCATCGAGCCAAATGCATCCGATGGAGGTCTATTACTCAGATGGGGATCATTTGGCCCACGTGAGCTGACCCGGTTCAAGGAACTGTTGAAGAAGCCTGTCAGATTAACGTCTGGTTGGCCCAATCGGACTGGCCCGTTGCTTGAAAAGATTGAAGGTCAATCTACAAATATGGAAACATGATCTTAAAAGATATGATTTTATATTCTTAGAGATTTGATTTATAGATACCCTTTAATCATAGCCGTTGATGTACTTGATTTGTACCGTTGGATTTGGAGAGGCTCAACTATAAATAGATGCCTCTCCTCTCATTTGTAGGGGACTCAATTCATTGTTTCATTATTCTTTGTGAATAAGAGAATAGAGAGCGTTTACTCAAACACTTTGCGAGCGTCCCTTTCTATGGTTCTTTGTAAGCTTCTTTTGGCATAAGAAGTCTTCCGTTGTACGAGTTGGTGTTTTGGAGGAGTTCTTAAGGAACCCTCATTCAAGTAAAGGCTGACTTGGGCGAGTTTGGACGAGCAAATCGCCTAAGGCCGTACGGATTGCGAGACGAAAGGTCTAGCCCCGTGACACTAGGCTGGACATTAAACTTACCAAAAATGATGTTATTTCAGATTAAAAATTGAACATAAGGTTGACTAAGATAATTACCTTGTTGGCCTTTTCTCTTAGAGAAGCTTGGGGAGACTCGGAACATCTCAAAACAACATCTTTGTTCTCAGTAAAATATGAAGCCACAATCACAAAATGCTCATCTTCCTTTCTCCTCAAAATTGACTCAAGCACACACACAGCTTTCATGCGAATCTGACCATCAACAATTCTTGTTAAGGTTAAGAGATAAAAAACTCAAATACGCCATTCATTGGTTTCTAAAAGATATCAATACAAAATTATCACCAATATGAAACATGATCACATAGTACAGTAGGACTGCATGATTGACCAGTGGTTGAAGTGATATAACCTGGGATAGAGCTAAGTACATGATCTTGTCGTTAAATGATTCGATACAAAGGAATAGCAAGTTACCTGCCACAATGGAGATAGAAGCTTAGATTCAAGAGTGTGACTTAAAGCCAATGCATCAAGCTTTGCAGCCTCCACAAGGAAAGCCTGAATAGCATCTCGAGTAGGTTGAAGACGTACACCACCAGATGTAACTATAGTTTCCAATAATCTCTCTTCACGAGTTTTAGTCGCTGAATAATTTGAGCTAGATTCCCCATTTGTTGTTTCTGTCTTTAATACTCTCGAATCCAGGCCCCAAGTTCCACTAGAAGTATTATTGGAAAACCCTTGAGAGTCATTGCGCAATTCAGCTGGATTGTACTTATCAGAATGGTCAATTTCTGTAGTCAAGGACCTCTGAAGAGTAGGACCTTTGTAGCTTCCATTATCATTCTTTCTAAGCGAAGGACCCTGAGTGAAACTACTAATTCCCTGCTTGATAGAAGCACTTCCAATACCAACTACTTCACTTAGAAATGATTTCTTCTCATTTGATGGCATTTCGAAGTTTGTGTTGCCAAATCCTTCTATTCTTTTGTTAAAGTCGTCTGCTGGAGAAGGCTTACTGGTATTATTGTCCTCTGCAAATATTGCAGAAATAGCCTCACGAGCTGTTTCCCGCACGGCCTTATTAAGTGCATCCCCTTTCAAGGGATCCAGCTGTCCCTTGTAATGAATTAACTGACGAATAGCCACTGAGTTCCTCTGCATCTCTCTCCTAAACTCCAAACCAGACTTTCCAACTGCATACTTTATCAGCCTCAAAGCCTGCAAGATCCCACTACCCACTGAGTATCATCATATCATGCTCTAATAATTCACTTACGGGAAAAAACTTGCCCACACGTTAAACACGCAGCATTTACATGACAAGACTTATTCGCCTAGAAGGATATAAGGCTCCTCTAGTTGTTAATTTTTGTTAATAGCCTATTGCGTTTATGAACAAAAACAAAGTGATACTTTAATATTGATATTTGACGACTTAAAAGTTAAAAACTTGGGTAAATTTGACGATCCTTACTTTAACCATTTGACTAAAATTGAGTTAAAGTTCTCAAAAAAGACTTCCCCGGAAAAAAATTTCCCATCTAAAACAACAAATATGATTTAGAGCTGTCTATAAATTCCATCATCCAACCAAAACCAAACTGAAAACAAGAAATTCAAAGCGAATTGAATGAAATTACCTTCTGCTTGACGATTGGGCTTTTGTGATCGAGTCGTTTCAAGATAAACTCAGAAACTTCTTTGACAATACTAACATGCGACGATCTCAAGAGCTCGCAGATCTCTTCTAACTTATAAACGGGCGTTACTTTATCTTCATCCGAGGTTGCCCCATCGATCATCCGCGATCTCCAGTACGATTCCACCGCTCGCCTGCTAGAATCCATTTAGAAAATAATAATAATAAATCGATAATAATTAAAAAGACAGAAAATTTAAGATCGATCTATTTGCTTGGTTGGATGGTTGAAGCAGGACCATCAAAAAAATTTTTGAGGGAAATTTTTTAATTTCTATTGATCGAGGCTAATAGGAAATTTAACAGGATTCAAATTCAATTAGAACTTTTTCTTCAATTTTGCTATTTGATTCCTTTTTCTCTTGAGAACCAGCAAAGCAGGGAAAGAGGGAAAACGGCAAGAATCTGAAAACTTCGAAATGCGGACAGCACAGCATGAACGGTGTTCACGTCGTTAATTTGATCATTGGGCATGCCTTCCGGTAGAGTTTGCTCTGTTTGGGCCCAGCCCTTTATAAACTCCGGTTTGAGTTGGTTGATTTATTTATTTATTTTCATTACAAATTTAAGGTGGGATAATTTACTCATTACTCGTTTAAACTAGAAATTTTATTTAAATTTAGATAAATATATATATATAAAGCTCGAAAGATGAATTTAGATAAAATAAATAAATAAATTCACTTAAAAAGTGAGGCATTGGATAAAAAATTTTAACTTGTGCATAGTTCAACTCCGCTAAATAAATATTTAGTATTTTATTATATAATAATTATAAATAATATTGTTTATTAAACATTTAGTAAGGTATTTTTTTTTTGAAAGGAGCTAAATGTATTTAAATGTTAGATGCAAATATCAACACCTTAATGAGACGATAGTTGATATCTGACTATGGTACTCATCCCAATTTCTTCTTGTATTTTTCACATTTGAATATGATGAGTAACATTTCTCTCTCGAGTTCATGAACTTCAAATATTGCTTCAATGGACTACGTTTTTATTAATATGAGCACCATGGGACCAATTCGGACTTCATGATCAGAAACTATTTGCCCACAATTGATAAGATCCTAACTCTTTCATTGACTTGATGATCAAAATTTGAATTCTTGGATTTGTATCTCACCATGACTACATCTTCAATGGTCATGCAGATCGGATTAAAACAACAAAAGGAATAAAAGATATTGAACATGAGAAAAGAAGAAACCTTTCAATATTTGGTTAGAAATGAAATGGTATGTTTAAACACCCAGAATGAGTGTCATAAGAGCAATAAGTTGTAGAAGGTTGACATAAAAGAAAATGGAACGTGAAGTATTTGATAAAATCGATTTTAAGTATTGTTTTTACTTGGATAATGGATATCGGTATGTGATATGTAACCATTGTATCGATATGCGTTAAACACACCATTTTGTATTCACCACATTAATCGATCACCAAAAAAAAAAACAATTAATTCACGTTGTTAAATTACATGATACTAATAAATAACAGCCTCTCGTTGCTGCAAGGAAAAAAAATCAGGAAGGTGGGCCTAATGTTCTACATACAAGAACGGCCAGCCTATCACAAGTGTAAATGAACAACTTATTATCGTCTTCTTTCACTATAGAAATAAAAGACTAAAGAAATATGTTCTTTTCTTTTTTAATCTGAAAATTAAGCTAAGGAATTTGAACAATTTCTATTAAAATCTTGTGAAGTGACTGTGGCTTTGAGAAGAATGGGCAGTGATCACTCCCTTTGATCTTAAAAACTCTTTCAGGTGGATTTTCTCTTACTAGCTTTTCTTGCACATCTGGCGAAAGAGCACGATCCTCCAATGTCTGAACGTAGAACCGCCGCCCAGTTCCGTACTTCTCGGGGGTCAATGACAGTTTCTCCATGATAGGACCTAGTGGGGTGGATCTCATGGACACCATGGCCAAAGCAACATCCTGGAAGGAACAAAAATACCATGTTGAAACATATCTTTTCTGTAAGCAGGATACAATACCTTCATAAACAGTGGTCACTGATCAGTTCATACTTTCCGTTATGATCAAACTAAAATTATATAACTAGTCATAATATGCATTTACATATGTTTATATGTGATGAAATGACTAGCTTAACCAATAAGTGTGTTTTGACACCACTTGGATTGGCATATAGGCCATGGCCAATTGTTCTGTTGCAGGAAAGGAATAACAGAACAACAAAGCCTAAACATATAGCCAGAGAAGTCCTGATGGATAACTGGTCTTATGCTCTCAACCAGTAAGATTGTAACGCACCTTTGTTGGTGATTGATTGAAATATAACCCTTTCATCAGCTGTTTCTCAAACATGAACCCTGTAGGAGGCTTATCTTTGCCATTTCCATAAATCAAAAACTGCGACTCTTTCATGAAACGTTCAGCAGAACCAAGCTGCAATAAAATTTTTTTTTTTTTGATGCGTCAGCGTAAACTGGATAATAAACAGCGACGAAAACAGTGGAGAACCTTCACTAGAAAAAAAAAAACTTCGGTAGTAAAATGCAAAGATGTAGTAAAACCGATATTTTGACATGTTTGGCTGATATCAGTCCACTACAAAAATAACTATGCAAAATGATTGTTCTCTTCAGGTCTAGCTATTCGAAGCAATAACATTGATAAGGAAACCGAAAATTTGCTTTACAAGTCTAAACATTTTGTTTATTTTGTTAGCTGAACACCATTTGTAAACACATAAAACAAATACCTCTTCGGCAAACACATCAAAAGGTCTCTGACCGTTGGACACCATTGTAGCACAAAGGAAAATTGCTTTGGAGATCTTTTCCGGGAAATGCTCCAATGCATATGAAAGGCAAGCACCTCCGCTGCTATGACCTACCAAGATAACCTGCATGTAAATATAGTACATAAATCAAGACAATTAACATAAAAAGATGGCAAGGCCATTGGTAACATCAAATGTACCCTCTTACCTTCTCATCTACGGGAAGGTTCTCTAGATACTTAATCAATGGTTTCGAATATTCAGCCAATGTGGTGACTGTGTTTGTATCCGTCAGATCAATACCAGAGCCTGTGAGATCCAGTGCAGTAGGCTGAAGGCCTACTTCCTCCAACTGAGCAATCGTTTTATACCAACACCAAGCTCCAAAGCCTTCTCCATGTAACAGAACAATTTTTTTAAACTTGATCTTTTCAAGAGATTCCAGTAGCTGTAGATAACATGAAATAGTATTAGACATAAGTTTATCATAGAAAGGAGTTACAATTTGCAAAAGGACTTGTACAATTACATTGAAAATTTCACTGCTTTCACACCTAAAGATCTAATTCAAAACACAAGTTATCTCCAAGGTTTAGCTTTCATAAAGTTAATCACTATTTTTTTTTTACTAGCCTTATGGACCATGATCCACGTCCTTACCTTCATAGCACAGTAGAATAAAAAATGCTTTTTGAAATTGCCTTTCATTAAACAACTCAAAAGAAAAGTGATTAGAAAGGTTTACACTTTACACAGAAGATCATAACAAAAAGCGCATATCATAAGATTTATATTAACTTAGAGATATAAAATTGCAAAAGGCTAAAAGCACAGTGAATCAGCTAATGCTTTGACAGGTTCTCTTTTCAAGTTTTCCAATGAAATGGCAAAGGATAAACATATTGTCCCCTTTTTTTTACCAGCTTGACCATTGACAGATGCTGCTTTTCAAGTTTTACAATAAATCATGAAAACCCCACTATTATATCATAGATCCAATCAATTAGAACAGTAACTAACACAATGATTACACATGAAAACAGTTTGAGAAAGCAAAGTAAATTAATTTAATATTGATATTTAGTTAAGAGGAGAAAAAAAACCCACCTTTTTCTCATTAGCTAATGGATCAGCGTGCCTTCTAGAGCTGGTAGAGCCAATTCTCCTAGACATGGATCCATCAAATCTCTGAGACAACTGGTGTTGATGAAGAGCCATAGACAAAGCTTGCTTATGCAAAAACTCTTCTTCTGCAAGCATTTTCCTTTGAGACCTTCCCATCCTCTTGCTTTTCGATCCATTATCTTTAGCATCTTTCTTTGTCCTGCAAATCAAGCTATTACCCATGATTCAAAAGAGCTAAAAAAAAGTTTGGATTTTTCTTTTTAACACAACCCGGGAAGCTTAAGGAGCATTTCTGCTAGAGAATAGAAGAAAGTCAAGAAATTTTCCAGGAAAGAGAGGGTTTTTTTTTTTTAATGAACAAGAAAACACCCTTTATTGTACAAAGGATTCGTTGAAAAATGAGATAATAAGAGAGAGAGAGAAAAAAGAGTAGGTAACTAAAAGAAGAAAAAAAGAGTTGGGCAGAAGTAGGTTAATAAAAGCAAGAATCAAAAGGAAACCAAAACCAAAAACAGAAGTGTGAAAAGAGCTCCTCGAATCAAAGAGCCAACTAAATTTAAAAGCTATTTATTGTTTCTGATTCTATGATATGATATTATCTTTCAAACACTAGGAGACTTTCTCTCTCTCCCTGTACCGGTAGAAAATTGTAGACTTTTCTTTACGTTGACCCGTTGGATTTGTGGTTGGAGTCTTCCATTTTTACTGCCACACTCTCGTTTTTTGTTTTCTTTTTTGAATTTTTTATTCTTCTCAGAATCGAGATATAAAAAGATTTGTAAAATATTATTGATGACGATTACAATTATAATAAAAGCATAAGGCGATACCACAAAATGATCAATTATCAAAGATGGTTTAATGAACCACCCCAGAGAAACGGTTTAATGCGAAGCATCTAACCTCTTTATTTAAGAGCACATTATGAAGAATATCATCTAACCTCTTTATTTAAGAGCACATTATGAAGAATATTTGATGTACTTTTTTATATTAATAATGATCATTTATCAAGACAATTAATTCATTGCATCCATCCCTCCCCCCATCTTTTGCTTCATATTTTAGCTTGAAGCAATCTAATTACTTGAAAATTTTCAAATAAATAAAATTTTGAGCATTTTTAAGTCCCTGAATGAAGATGTTGTTTGTGAAGGAGGAGAGAGAGATCACAATCAGTGACTGTTTGTTCCGGTTCTTTTTCTTTTCTTCTTTGTAACAAAAATTTATAAAGCCATGAAAAGGACTTTCCGATCCTTTTCAACAGTAGAAACAAGGACTGATCATGACTTCTCCTAACTATAGATAACATTAATTCATATTCAATTCCATGCATCACGCCTCATGTTTCTTTTTCAGTATACTATATATTTACCTATGATTTACGAAAATATATATAGTCAATTGCATGCATGTCATTTTCTTGGTTTAATTACAAATTTACCCTTCTCCGAAAAAAAAAGCCTACTCTAATTTAATACATCTTATTATCTTTACACTTTTAAAGGAAGAAAATTAATTTCGAATATCATATCCTGATCTCTTTTGTAAAGAAATAATTATATACATTTGGAAAAAAAAATCTCTTAACCTAACTTCTGTTACTAACTAAAGCCTTTTGTAAATTCTTTGTTTTCAACAAGCATGTGATGCAAGCAATTCTATCGGTATGTGGGAAGTTTTCTTAAAATATGGCTTGTATTTGGCTTGCTAGGCTCTTTATCTTGACACCTTTTTTTCCTATTATGCAAAGATAAACACAAATTGGAATGCAACGTCTTTTTCTGTGGGAAAATTAGGGTTTCCGGGCAACGTTACAAACAATTTGCAAAAAGCATAAAATAAAATAATATATTGTCAAAGAACTAGCAGTTTTTGCAAGGGTCCCATGAAGCACTATTCCTTGAACAATTTTTTTTATTTTTATTTTTCTCTTTGTTTTCACAAATGCGCGTGACACGAGAGCTTCTAGCTAGATGTATTCAGATTTAAGATCAATTACGTTCCTTTCTTCCCATTTTCAGGTTTATTTGATCAAATCTAAAATATCCGAATAAATCAGATAGCATGCCATTTGGGGAGAAATAAAATTTCTAGTTTATGGTGTTGGTAGATTTAGTAATTTTGCACATAATATCCATGAATGCACAATCAACAAACTATATATGTCATCTGAGGCCGACGTAGAGGGCAATCGCAAAGTAAAATTCTTTTTGGGACTCTAATAAATTCTATATTTTATAAAAGTTAAAATATAATTTATTCATTTTAATAGTTTATATGTCTATAATTTTTAAAAATTAAATTAAAATTTTATCATTTTTAAAAGATTAAAGTGTAATTTTATTAATTGTAAAAAGTCAAAAATTAAAATTTTTCATTTTAGACATTGTCTAGCACTACCAGCCACCCACATTTTCGCAGGGAGAGGGACTTCAATTTTGAGTGTACGAAGGGAAGCTTATTGGCTTTAGTGAATTTAGTATGTTCCCTCCTCTGTCCTTTGTTTGCTTTCCTTTCATTGATTGCGTTTAATAGATTCCTCTATTAAAAAGAAAAAAGCATATATTATATTGGTAAATTTAATAATTTTGTACGCTGAAAAATACACAATTAATACGTAATAAAATCTTGATATTATTAATAAAGTTATTATATATTCAAAATTTAATTTAATTATACTTAATTATTACCGTGAGTCTTTAATTTCATTATATAATATTGATATCAGATAAATTGTTTCAATTTTTATTATAGTATTGTACTTACAAACCCTTTTTTTGGGAAAAAGTAAACAAAGTTTACATTAACTTAATACACTAGAAATCTTCCTAAGTGGATTCTCAAATATTACCGAACCTTCTACTCTATTAAAGATCATTTTAATTGTACAAACATCATTTTTATTATTCGTTCTAAAAATATATTGTAAAAATCAATTACCAACTTTCTTTTTGAAAATATACATCTAACAAATATTCGATTTTAAAATTTTATATGCATCTAATAAATTAATATTTACACAAAATTGAGACAAAGGGAATATTTAATAAATATAATAATGTCCATTTAAGGACCACATCTCAACAAGCCTAATTTAATGATGTTTGACTAAACTAATGTCCTGCATTTTTGGTGCTGGACCTAACTACCATCAGATCCCGGGGTGCTCAATCACTTAATTATTAGGATAACAAAGAATCCCAAACAAGACAAACGACAGTTCATGCTTCATCCAATAAAGCTGTAATCTAGCATTCAAAAAAAAAATTCTGTAATCTAATCAATCAATCAATTGATATTTTTTATTTGACAGCATTTTAGTTAATAAAAATAATAGATATAGAAGGAATAATATGAGATTTTTCGGTGTTGGATTTATTATCAGTTTGATGAAGTAATATTCCATACTTTATTGTGCGAGTACCAAGCAATCACTTGATCCATCTACAATATTTTATCCTTACACATATTTGTTTTCCATTATTCATGAACAATTAAAAAACATCATGATCTTACGTTATTTGTTCTCAAGTTATAACGTGAATTCGGACAAATGTAGTTGTAACTGTTGATGTGGATCCAAGAGTAATTAAATTTTCAACGAACCACTCCCTCTTACGCAGGCCTATAGGGCTGAAAGCGAACAGGCCCACCATTTGGTCAGTCTCCGTGAAATGTGATCCATATCGGCAACCTGCCAGGCCCGTTACTTCCAGGTCTTCACCCCAACCTGGTTTTATCAATTTTAACGTGGATTACAATACCCGCGCAGAAGGCAACTCATCAAAAGAGAAAAATGAAGCTTCAGAACCGACCAGCTTCCGTTTTCTTCTTTTACCATACTTGACAGAGAAATGATCTAATTACATTCTCAACCCAACGCAAGAAATACACTAAGTAGCAGCTAGAAATCTTATACAACAAACAAGGCTTCTTCTTAAAAAACCTTTTCTTTTCCCTGCTAGGTGTTGTTTGGATGCAGCCGAAGACAATGTTCTGTCGGCTTTGGTGATGGTAGCCATTCTTTTCAGCTTAAGTATGATTTAGTACACCCTTCGTCACTTGTGCAACAGGAAGGACATCGATCCCATCAATTAGAATTATAATAATTTGAAAATGCTAGTCATGTACATAGGATTTTGCTTAAGGAGAGGATTGCCAGAAACAGGGTTTGTTCATGTATATTTGTTAGAATTATGTGACCCAAATTCTAAGAGATTGCTTGCAAGTCAAGTTAAACAAAAATATATTTTCTTTCTAGAAGATTTAGTATTTATTAGTATAATATATTTAGCATTTATTAGTATAGTTTATTTGACTTACTAATTTAGCCTATAAATAGGCTCCTTTACAATCTTAGAATTAAGAGACACCATTAGATTAGAACTCATAACACATTCAGAGAATTTTGTGTTTACGTTTGAGGGTTCTTTGTTTTTCGGGTTTTTGGGGTTTAGTTTTTATCTCCATCTTTTGTACTCTTCATTCTTTTGCCATTATAGTAAAATTATCTTTGCCCGTGGTTTTTTATCCTCTTTTGAGGGGTTTTTCCACGTTAAATTTGTGTGTTCATCTTCTCAATTTTTTCTACTATTTTTACTTGTTCGTTGCTTAATCGGGACGATCCTAACAAGTGGTATCAGAGCTAGTTTAACTTTCATAGATCAGCCCGGTCAGAGATGGCAGCAACAAGGTTTGAAATTGAAAAGTTCGATGGTGAGACAAATTTCAATCTGTGGCAAGTTCGGATGATGGCAATTCTAGTTCAAAATGGCTTGAAAAAGGTTGTTACAGGGAAAAAGCCTGAGAATCTAAATCAAACAGAATGGGAAGAGCTTGATGAAAAGGCATTGTCTGCAATCCAGTTGTGCCTCGCGAATACAGTATTGCAGGAGGTATTGATGGAGAAGACCTCATTCGCCTTGTGGAAAAGGTTAGAAACTCTTTATGCGACTAAGTCTCTGGCTAACCGTTTAGTGTTGAAACAACGTCTATTTACGTTTCGCATGAACGAAGGTGAGCTTCTTAAAGATCACATCAGTCAATTCATTACTCTTTTAAATGATTTAAAGAACGTTGAGGTTCATATTGACGATGAAGATCAAGCTATGCTATTATTGTGCTCTTTACCCTCTTCATACAAGTCTTTCAGGGAGACCCTGATTTATGGCAGAGACAAACTCTCGTTCGAAGATGTGAAGGGTCATTTGTTGAGTAGAGACAAACTCGACAATGAGTTTGATTTGAATAGCAAAGCAGATAGACAAGCTTCCGTTTTGGTAGCATCAAAGAAACGAGACAAAAGGTGTCGCTATTGCAAAAAGTTAGGTCACGTCAAAGCAGATTGTTATAAACTGCGAAATAAAAGAGCTGCTGAGAGTAACGAGGAAGATGTAGCTGGTGCTAATTTGGTCGATGAAGGCGGTGATGATTTCTTGTTAGTGTCAACGAGCGATAACTCCAAGCTTACGTCTGAGTGGATCCTAGATTCAGGATGTTCTTTCCACATGTGTCCCAATAGAGAATGGTTCTCTACATACAGTTCAATTGAAGGTGGAGTTGTGCACATGGGAAACGATTCATATAGTAAAATAATCGGTATTGGTACTGTTAAAATTAGGATACACGATGGGACGATTAGGACACTCTCAGATGTCAGGTATGTACCTGATTTACGAAAGAATCTCATCTCCTTGAGTATTTTAGACTTGAAAGGATGCAGAATCAACATCGAGTCGAGCGACATTAAAGTATCTCGTGGAGCTCTCGTTTTGTTAAAAGGAAAAAGAACCGGCAGTCTTTATATTCTGGAAGGTTCTACAGTGACCGGTGAAATCGGACGTCCCTCGTCCGTTACGGAGTCAAAGTCAACTCATTTGAAGCGGAGGCAACTTGGTCATAGGAGGGAAAAAGGTATTACTGTTTCGTTGAAGAGAGGTTCTCTTTTGGATGCAGGTTTTGAAAAGTTAGGGCACTGTATTCGTGAAAATCAGACCCGAGTTAGTTTTGATTTGGCAGTGCACAAGTCGAAGGCTAGAAGTCTTCCAGCTTCTAAGCATAGATTCGACTCAGTTAATTCCCTGCATAGTTCAAGATAGGCCCGTGGCGGGTTTTGGCAAAGATGGCATTGAAAGAATTCGTGTCAAGGTGGAGATTGTTAGAATTATGTGACCCAAATTCTAAGAGATTGCTTGCAAGTCAAGTTAAACAAAAATATATTTTCTTTCTAGAAGATTTAGTATTTATTAGTATAATATATTTAGCATTTATTAGTATAGTTTATTTGACTTACTAATTTAGCCTATAAATAGCCTCCTTTACAATCTTAGAATTAAGAGACACTCATTAGATTAGAACTCATAACACATTCAGAGAATTTTGTGTTTACGTTTGAGGGTTCTTTGTTTTTCGGGTTTTCGGGGTTTAGTTTTTATCTCCATCTTTTGTACTCTTCATTCTTTTGCCATTATAGTAAAATTATCTTTGCCCGTGGTTTTTTATCCTCTTTTGAGGGGTTTTTCCACGTTAAATTTGTGTGTTCATCTTCTCAATTTCTTCTACTATTTTTACTTGTTCGTTGCTTAATCGGGACGATCCTAACAATATTAGCTGAGGAAGGTCATCGGCTGCTCGACACATCTAACTACTACTATTGGTGACTAGCTATGCTGTTCCGATCTATATTCGACACTCATATTTAACATATTTTTAAATAAAATTTATATGAAATTTGTAACTCTTTAATATGAAAAACAAGCATTACAAATAAGTAAATGAAATATATTGAGAAGATATCATATTGTGGTTTGTGAAGTAGAGAAGGTTAAAAGTAACTGAGAATAAGGCTGAGTGAAGGAATTGGTTAAAAGAGCTTTAAATAGAATTCTAATTTTTTGATTGCCAACCGTTTTCGAAAAAAGAGTTGTTTTGTGGTTCAAAAAAAAAATTTAAGAAGCGCTTAATTTAAATAATGGTTGTTTTTTAAAATTGTTATTTTAAATATGTGTTTTTGAAATATGATTATTCTAAATAAGACTTATTATCAATAGATTTTATCATCAAATGACAATTACATAAGATTACAATTATTCAAAATTATAGTATTATTCTGACATAATTATTTTTAAAGAAAGATTATTTTGAATATTAAGCGAAACAATATCAATACTTATTTAAAGTTATATTTAGAAGCATAATTTTGTTTATTTCTGATAAGGAATAAAATATTAATAATTGAAATTAAATATCCACAACTCTTAAAATACTCATGTCTAATGTAACAAACGCGAGTAACTTATCTGGTTAGTTCTGCTTCCTTATATCATATCTCAAACTGTCACAGAGTTGGTATAACTGTGCTTGATTTTCAGTTCCATATCTTTTGTAGCCTCAACATTGAACTGTATATACTGCAAAACTGTCACAGGTTTGGTTCATCAGCTCATGCAGTAAATTTCAGCGGTTCTGCACCCATTTAACCTTTTACCTCATAGAATTTGAAGAGTGTTATCTGAAACATCGATGGCCCTCACTGGAAATGTTTGGGCTTCTCTATACGTATTACCTAAATAAACTGTCATTTAGACCCTTATGCTTATTACTTAGTTAACAGTGTATCATAATTTTGATTACCGGTATAACTGGACTAATATAATTCCGACAATTTTATGATTAACAATTATCTTAAACTTTTGTTGCATGGAATGCAAGTTTGTGTCTGTTTTTCATTTAATAAACTGTCACCATAAATATAACAAAAATTGTTTTTGACATAAAATATAACAAAAATAATTCGACATATACAAAACGCATTTATCATAACTTGTTAATTGCATAGAAATAGAAAAATAATAACAAAGTCCAAAAAATAATTTCTATAAATTATAAATCTGACTCAAATTATTAGTATTGTTTAAATCGGATCAACTAATCGAATTGGTTAAATTAAGAATTTGTCGAAAATCGATCCGTAAGATAACTCTAAACAGATTAGATCAAGAATTTATATGAACAAATTGAATCTATATTTTAAAATTTTTTAAAATTTTAATAATTTTTTTATCAAGTTAATTAAATCGAGTTACAAATTATTATTATTATTATTTTCAAAATCAAATGATTATTAAATGTTAAATAAAGAAAATAAGGTAATCAAAGGCATCACCCACCACGTGACCAGCAGCTTTAATTTCAGAGTTCCCATAAGAGAGAATTGAGCACCATCACTCACTCAAAACCTGAACCACAATGCTGGACAGAGCCTTCTCCGCCCGCCGCACTCAACCTCACTCCCTCTTCGACGTCCCGACCTCCTCCGCCGTTTCCGATGTCTCTCCCGACGCCGAATCCGCCGACTTACTCGCCGACGAGTCCAAAACCAAGAAACCACACCTCTACGTCTTGGCCTCCAATTATATGTCGCGCTTGGGACTCGTCAAATCGCCGTGCCTCTGCCTCTCACTCTGTCTTCTTTTGAGCGTTTTCATGCTTTTCTCTTTGATGCTTAACTCTCGCTCCTTCGTTTGCCTTTCGTCCTATGACCCGATATCTCGTGCCAGTTTCTTCGGTCTCGATGGGCTCGATTCCGATTTCGGTTCCCTCGGTGTTCCTTGGTGTAAGTTTTGCTTTTTGGTTCTCGATCGGATCTGTAACTTTCTTCATTTGTTTATATGTTTCCGTCATTTCATTAGTTGAATGAGATGCCATTTCATTGCTTAATTGAGATCAATTTACTCGCTTAGCTTAATTTTCCATTGTTGAGCTATGCTATCACCATTTTCTTTTGATTATTAGAATCTGACTTGGTGATTAGATCAAACATTTATTTGTTTCTCACAGTGATTAAAATGTTGAAAGACTGATTTCGAATAATAATAACTTTTTTTAATGAATTTATTGGAGCTTAAATGTAGAAGATGGGTCCTTCTCTAAAAGCTTAAGCTTCCATGATAGTTATTAGTATTCCTAGTGTAACATTCACCGGACAGAGAGTAATTCGATTTTACTTGGGAACAGGTTCCTCCCTCGGCTAAGTTTCCCTGAAACTTTAAAAATTAGTACTAGAAGGCAATAAACAATCGATTTGAATTTCCCTACTTGGCTCTTAAATCTGTATTAGGTTTCTAGGAAACACTGAACCGATATTCAACACTCACTCTTTATTGAGTGTTGCTGATTGTCAAGAACTAATCTTCGATTTCCTTTTGCTCAGTTATGATATCGTATGAGTTTTTATTCTTCATATCAAAGTTGAAGCCATTTGCATTACTTTTTGTCAATATTAAGTTGAAGCCATTTGCATTACTTTTTGTCAATATTTCATCTCTTTACTTCGCAATCTACCTTATGCTCCTTCGATAGTTTTGAGTGAAATATTTTGTTAATGTACTACTTGATCGGATTTTTTAATTAGAAATTTTATTTCATGCTAGACACGATTTCATCTTAAATTATTTAATCTTAACTCTCTCGGTTTGCGCCCATTTAATTCATATCCTTGGCAAAAGGCAGATCGAAACAAGGAAAAACAGTTGAATGGACATCCAAAGATTTAGTCAAGGGCTTGGAGGAGTTTGTACCAATATATGAAACACGTCCAATAAAAAACAACATGCATGGAATGGGTTTTGACCACAGCTTTGGGCTTTGGTTCATTGCGCAATGGCTGAAACCAGATATAATGATTGAGAGTGGTGCTTTCAAGGGACATTCCACTTGGGTTATGCGGCAAGCAATGCCTGACACACCAATTATCTCACTCACACCCCGGCATCCTGAGAAGTACTTGAAAAAGGGTCCTGCTTATGTTGATGAAAATTGCACTTACTTTGCTGGAAAAGATTTTGTGGATTTTGGAAGTGTTGATTGGGAGAGGGTGCTGAAGAAACATGGAATTTCTGATTTCAGCAAGGTTCTTGTCTTCTTTGACGATCATCAAAATGAATTGAAAAGGTACTTAATGCAACCAAGTACTGTTGATATTCTTCCTTAGCAAGGTCAAAGTTTTAGGTTTCAGTAGAGCTGATTTAAGGCTACTTCATTTCTTGGTCTTACTTTTTATGATTTTGAGTTTAGTTTGCTTTAGTTGTTGGGATGTACTTGAATGAACAGGCTGAAGCAGGCATTGAAAGCTGGCTTTAACCATCTTATTTTTGAAGACAATTATGATACTGGAACTGGAGATCACTATTCGTTGAGGCAGATATGTGACCAGTTCTACATTAGAGGTAGAAGGTCTTACAACATTTTTATCTGCTTTTCTTTTATTCTTTTCTCATTTTCTGATATCCTCTGATCTGTTACTCTGGCACACATCCACTTTTATCTTCTGTCATTTTGCCTGAAGTTATATCCTTGACTACCATTCTTGTACTGCCTTATTGTGCCATACCTTCAGTATGATCATAAGTGGATATATTCGTCGTTTTGGGTAAGTTGGGAACCTGGGATACCTGTACTTCTGGCTGTCTTGAGGAATTCTTTCATTTATGAGGCTTGGCATTTCTTGTCTGGCCTTTCTTTAGAACTCTATTTTGAGTTCATTCTGTAACTCACCCACTGCAATGATAGTTTATGCATAAATCATATATATTGTATGCTTGAATCTTCGGTTTTGAGTTTGTTTTCTTTTCTTACCTAATTGTGAACATTGTTCACTCAGGAGGTGGTCATAGCTGCTTCAAGGACAGTGATGAAGCTAGGATTAGATCGAAAAGAAAGAAATTCTGGGAGAAGGCTGTGGATATAGATGAACTATGTGGTCCACATGAAGCATGGTGGGGTGTTAGCGGAGAGATGCGGGATAACTTTAACCACAATAACACCCCGATCTCTTATGGCGAACATTTTCAGAATAGCAGGTTTGTTGAGTCGATTCTTGACGTCTACTGGGAGCTACCACCAGCAGCTGGTCCTTCCCTCACCCACCAAACTCGCTACGATCCTGCTCGTGCACCTACACCTATTGTTGAAGATGGCAGGTATCGAATGTTTAAGAGGCTCGGTTTAGACAGGCTTGAGAGATCTGTATTTAATGGATATACGCAGATGGTGTATCTGCGAATTTCCAAACCAGAAACTTGAAACTATCCAGGATGGGGTATGTTTCAACTTCAGTAGATGAAACTTGTGTCAATATATTTCATTTCCCTGTAGCAAGCTGAGAGTATTTTTCTTGTTAACTTAAACCAAACGCGATGTTCGATTCTTAGGATCATACTCTATGATGTTTTTCCAGTGTAATTTTATTTATGTGATAATCAATCTAGTTCACCATGCACAATTTTTTTTTTTTTAATATGAACGAGTGTGTTTGGTTGAAAAACTTCATTTCACAATTTATTTTGATGTGGTAAAATCAGACTGTAAATCTTATTGTTCACAAATCAGGTTATCCCTTTCCCATTAACCCGAACATGAATTATCTTGAATTTAAAAAAATCCAAACTTAAATCTAAAAGAATAATCCAAAATTAACTTAGAATTTTAACAATTCTACACAATCTGAATATGCAGCAAAATCCGAACCTAATATTAATTTAAACTTGATTTATTTTCTAATCTCAACATGATAATACATTATAATTTCAATGCATAATGACTTGTTTGACTTTTCAACATTATAAAAGAAGTCTATTTATTTTTTTACCTCTTTTAGTTTTTAAAATTACATTTTTAATCAAATCGCTCCAAAATGAATGAAAAAATTGACGATTTTTAAGATTTTGCTGACGTTGCATTGTATGACACATCAGCATTTAATTAAAAATTTAAAATTTATAAAAATTATAAAACTGTTTTTAAATTTTAATTATTAAAAAATTAAAAATTTCTTATACGCTTACGTTGCAATCCACATGTATATCACATTAGCAAAATTAGTAAACCTGACATTTTCCATCTATGATTTGATAAAATGTAAATTCAAAAGTTAAAAGAAGAAAAAGTAAATAAAGGGCTAAATTTTTATTTTTATTTTTTGTAAAGTTGGAGGAAAAAAATCATTATGCCCAATCTCAAAGCTGAAAAATAAAAAGAATAAAATAGAACACCCATGCTTCAAACCGAACATTTTTGCGGAAATCCGTCCAATAGACATAATTCGTTGATGTGGTAAAGTAGAATGAAACCAATGGCTGGCTAATCCATAAAAGAAAAATGACGACAGACTTGTTTATTTGTTGTAATCACAATGCAAAAGATTGAATTGATGGAATTAACGATTAAGTTAAAGTGGGGCTTTTATTATTATTAACTTTTTCTCTCACAGAAAGCACTCCTCACTTACGTTTGGTGACCCAAGCTTTAGATTCAACGCAACTAATGGATGCCTTTTGCTTTGCCTTTTCTATTCCTTTGTCTGAGTGATTAGAATGTAGGACTGTAGGAATGGAGGCAGGAGTGCTATTCTTTTTCAAATAAAAGGAGAAACAGATTGGCAAATTGACAATTAATCCATTTACACAGCACCCCAAAAGTAAACAATTTGATTAAAACAAAAATTAAACAAAACAAAAGAAAGGTAAACCAGACAACCTTAAATAATTGGATATGTCTTCAATGCCATAATTTGCCTAATACAATCTCCTTTTTCTCTTACTTCTACTAAATACATCAAACTGTAATATCTGAAAGCACACACATATGTATATAAAGTTGTTGAGTAAAGTTTCCTGTGTTTTTTCCAGGTCTTTTGCATTAGTTCTGGTTCTTGCATTTCTCCATGGCTCTTGGAGCTGTAAGCAATCAAAATGGACTCCCTCAATATCATTGTAAACCATAAATGCAAACAAAATCTAATTCTAATCCATGATTAAGGAAAAGAAGGCTAAACTGTGGTATATTTTGTTTTAATCAGTACGGAATACCTAGTCCGATTGCCTCTGAACCTTTCATTATCCGTAGCCTCCTACACGAATCGGTGAACATCCTGAGTAATAAAGATGATAAGGTCAGGGAATCCATCACATAAAGAATAAACGTAGGCCAATATGGCTGTATTTTAAGTGATCTGAAACATTGTAATGCCAAGTTACATTATAATGCAACATGTTTCGGTTTGCAATCAAGGTCAACATTAACTCTTCGCAATAATAACTCGGAAATTAGCATAAAAACCACATCCCAGCAAGAGTTATTCAAGATTATGAAAAGACTCGAAAGCGCTTATCTAGGTGGAGAAGGACTTACTCCCATGGAACATCACCAACAAGCATCCAATCACCATCCTTGTCTTCATATGTCAGCACATACTCAGATCCGTGGAGAAGATCCATCAAACGACTCTCACTGAGACCATCACCGTTGGAACCGCACTGCCCTGAATCACAGTCATCCATTCACACACATAAATCAACATACACTTCACCTAAAAATCTTAGGATGCTAAGCGTTTTGAAAACAACATCAGTTCATCCTCTGCTAAAGAGTGTTCTTAATCCATGCCTATTTTGCACGTGAATCTTGTTATATATATGTCCAAATTAGTATTTGTATCATGAAAGTTACATTGTATGCATACAACAGATATCAGATAATAAGATAATATCATCTCTTTAAAAGAGCAAGAAAATCCAGCTCTTTGGGAATTAAGAAAAGGACAAAACTTACCCCATTTTTTTTTTTTCAAAAAAGTAATCTCAACACATTTATCACAATAAAGTTGCAATTTTGTATGGTATTTATGATTATTAGTAAATTATTTTTTCACTTATTAAAGTAGAAGTAAGTATGTGTGAGGGATTGTTATACCGATAGTAAAGCAGCTGAACATCTTCTCCAAAGCTGATGAGAATTCCCTATAGTTATTGTAGGTCTTGAGGTCAACCTTCCTCAAGTATGGTGCTCCATCCATGCTCACCTTTACATACAGACAACCAGCAGCTTCATCACTGTTCTTTGCCAAATTAGAGGCCATGCTGTTCTTCCTGAATGATCTGATTGGTGGCCATCCTACCACCTGTGCCCTGTTACAGAAATAAAAAAAGAACTTCTCAATAATTGATGTAAAATTATATACTAACTAGCTGTTATTAAAAAAAAAAAAAACAAAGAGATCGAAATTCCCAACAATTCACAAATAAACAAAGAGAGGGACTGTGGTGAACAGCACACTAAGAACTGGAAAAGGAAAAGCCCAAGTAAATTTCCATTCTGCAAGAATGTTTTGAAGCAACCAAAACTTAATCACAGTAGAATGAGTTGTATAACTGATATCTCCATGGCCAACAAGTTTCTTCTCCTTCAACGATTCAGAAGAAGAAACCAAAGGATTAAAAAAAAAAAGTAAACAGGTTTGAAAATAAAACGTACTTTGCAGCTGGGGCACTAGTATGTTCATTTACAGGAGGAACAAGATTCTTCTTATCTTGAACCGGTTTTGGAGACTGGGGAACACCAACAACCTCTTTCATGACAGGCACAGACGTCCTTACCTGTTGGGGATTGGTTTTACTGTCCAAACCACCTCTAGGAGAGGCCAAGACAGCACCTTTACCCAACTCTACATCAGATTTACCATTTATAGCGAAAACCCATTTCCCATTAGACCCATCAATGGCATCTGAGAAACCCCTTTTAGCTCCAGACACCAAGTTCTTCAAAGGGCTACCAACAAAACCGTTGCTTTTATCATTAGTCTCCAAATCTTTGCCAAAAAGAGACAGCTTTCTCTCAGGTGACTGAGAACCTGGTAAGCCAAGCCTCAGCTCAGTTTCTTTGAGATTCAGGGAAGGATTGTTGGTGGTTTTGTCTTCAATATTGGAGGGAATTGAAGAGGAAGAAGAAGAAGATATCTTCTCAGAGCTTCTTTCCATTGAAGAAGTCTCTGCCAAACCTATGTAATCATGTTCCAAAGGTGTAGACATCAAAGTATGAAACACTTAAGAACTTACTCCTTATCTTTAAATAGTTACAACAAGCAAAATGAAGAACACAATAGCTAATGTGAGAAGAGAGAGAAGCAGTGGCAATGGCGGAGGGAGAGCTGGTTTTTGATGAAACATAAAAAAGAAGCTTCTTTTCTTTGGCCTTTCTTACCTGCTTATTTAGCCTCAGTATTACCCGGCAATTTGTGAATATTTACTTTATTTTCGTTTATTTTAGTCTAAATTTAGTTATTTAGATTACTTTATATTTTACTGTATTTTGTTCATATCAGTTTAGTAACGTGCATAAGGGAAAATAACGCATGAAATACAGTCACGTCACATTATTTGTATTTTTTAAATAATTTAATATTAAATTAATATTTTTATTTTTAAAAAATATCAAATTTAATTGAAAATTTTAAAATTTAAAATAAAATTACTTGATAAAATATTAAATTATTAGAAAAGTATAATATCTTATATTATACAATCATTTATGTATGGGTAATATCACATGGATAAATATAAAAGACAACTTTCTATATATAAACGTTTACATGAATGTAAAGAACTTACATTTAAATTTGCTTAGCCTTTTACCTCTAAAATAGCTTAAAAGTTTTACATATTGTGAAATTAAATTTATATTTTTTATTAAATTATTCTAAAATAAATGAAAAAATTATCGTTTATCTATTTTGCCAATTAAGTGAATGACACGCCTACATTTAATTAAATTTATATATTTTATACATTTTTAATAATTTTAATGATTATTAATTTTTAAAGATAATTTTTAAATTTTTAAAAATTTTAAATTCAATTAAATATTAATATGTCATCCAAATGGCAATCTGCGTGTACGTCGCATCAATTTGAGTGATTTGACAAAAAAATAAATATAAGTTTAAGGACTAAAAAATTAAAAATTAAATAAATGATTAAACAACTTTTAAAAAAAAATTAGATGACCAAATAAATTATTATTACTTATAGAAAATCAATTGTGAAATTGTTTTGTTGCCAAATTACATTATAATTTTAAAGGCAAAATATGGATTCGAAAACTTAAAAAAAAACGTTATTGGAAAAAAAAAAGCAAATATAAACATAACAAAATTAGTTTTTATAAATGTAAAATGGACGTGAAAAACAAAAATACTTATAGCTTGCATTAAACAAACAAATCTCTGTATTATTTACATAAGACATGGTCTTATTTGGAAATTTCAGAAAAAAGATGAAAGTTGAAACAAAATAATTTATATATAGTAAAAGAAAAAGTGAATGAAGGCAAGTAAATGAAAAGGAAAACAGCAGGGCAGGCGAAAGGGATGGCACAAGAAATATGATAAGAAGTGAGCGTCGTTTTAAGGCTTAAGCCCTCACAAAATAATATTCATTTTATTTTATTTTATTTGCAGAGCATTGCATGCACGACTCTGCATCATCGTGCCATCAACCAAAAACCAAAACTCTTCTTTTATATAATGGAGCTTACATCTTTTCTTTTACTGGATTTTGTTCTATGCATTTTTCTGTCTTTACGAAGACTATATAGAGTCGATGTAAACAAACAAAAATAAAGTCTTGAAATTTGAGAAATATTTTGATGGAAAGTTGTCACGTAACAATCAACATGCAATAGTTTTAGGCAATTCGAGATCTTAAGAAGGACCATTTGCCAAATATGTGGGTTTATTAGCGATTTCAATGTGTGGGGAAAAGCAAACAAACAAAACCTTCCGATATGGTTTTTTTTAAGTAAATAATTAACATTAGTAGAAAGAAATAATTACAAAATTCGAATATAAACTATAAAATAGATATAAAATATATAATAAAAAAATACCCAAACACAAAAAAGTATAAAAGCTAATTAATAAATTTTTTTCCTAACGCTGCTATGGAGATATGAAAAAGGTAAATATCTAAAAATAAAGAAGAAAAGAACAGTTATCTTTTGCTGGAAACCCTTGGTTTATTTACTGATTGTTTTTACTGATTATTGCAGTCAAAGTGTCGGGGTGAATCTTTTTTTTACCACGCCCGTATCTGTTGATAATAATTGTGTAAATCCCTAAGAAACAGTCATTACCACGCGTGCACCATGATCCGACGCTCTATAACGGCTGAAACATATGAACGCTAAAGATGTTTCCACGTCACCATATTGTATAGTTGTCCAAAATAATGGCGCTTAGTTGTTGGGTTGACGGAGGTAAACTGTAATGATTGAGTCATTGACTCTTTGACCGCCGTCCTAATCCATCTTTTTACCCCCACCATCTCCTAAATTAAAAGAAAAAAGAATTTACAAATTAAATTAAAATATTTTATTATCATTTTATAAGAACATTTGTGTGATAATAAACTGATTCATTTTTTAAACTTCATTGGTGATTTGATAATCTTTTTTTTCCCCTTTTTTACATACAAATTCCTAATCATTAATTGTTTTTATTCACATATTTATTTAGGAAAAAAAAGTTTAATCACTATTTAGAGTTTCAAAGTAGAGTAGAGTGAGGACCATACAATTGTATTTATGGGACTACTTGATGAGGAAAATTCCTACGTGTTTTACATCAAAAAGTGCAAACATTTTCCTTCACCTTTTATTTACTTATTTATTTTTTGGCCAAACATTCCTTCACTTTTATATAATAATTACTAATAAATACCTTCTTTTATTCTGTCTATATAATCTGTCCATCTCAATTAAAAAAATTCATCTTTCAAAAAAAAAATTAAAATTTTTTTATTAAAAACATGTCTAAAAAACATTTTCTAGTCAATATTATATTTTTCATTATATTCTATTCAACTTTAAAGCTTATGTCATGAATTGAATTCCGACCTTATTAAGAATTAATTAAAAATAAATTATATTTTTAATACATTAAAAAGAAGTCCTCCTTCCACAAATTTTTTCGCATTTTTTATTCTTATTGTCTACAAAAATGAATCAAATTTAAAAATACAATTTTAAAGGTGACAAATTTATGTAAAATTAGGCTATGCCACCTTAACACCTTTGTTTATTTAATTTCATTTTAATATATATTTCAACTTCTTAACCCCCCCCCCCACACACACAAAATGTAATAATTGGGTGTGTTTTGAAGGCAAGGCTGAGTGCATTGCATCACTGTGAAAAAAGAAAGTCGCCCACTAAGAGCTGCCATTTGGTAAGTAGGTCCAATCAACAATGTTTTATTTTATCTTTCTTATTTAGTTGTAAAGATGGCATGCATCCTCAATCCCATAATTCTCTGTCGATTTTCCTTTTCTTTTTTTTAGTTAGCTTCGAATTGAATAATAATAATGCGAAGCAAATCAACTTTATTTTTTGATTTAAAATGAATATTATAATCTGCAAAGATTTCATAATCTCCACGTACGAGATCCTGTCTAATGCATTCAAAAAAAATCTTTTAAGATGTGTTTTTTAATCAATATTTTTAATAATAAAATTTAAAAAATTATTTTTTATCAATCAAATCAACCCTAGTAAATTAAAACTAAAAATTTAACTGGTTTCTCTTATATTCTTTCATATTTGAGATCTTTGATTATCGCTCTCAACACAAATTTTATTATTTTTATTTTTGTTTGATTATATTAATTCAATTTTCAGAATTTATTAAGTTATCCTTTTCCAACACGAGTGATACCCTTTTGAAGACTTGGCCATCATCGACATGAGTGAGATTTAACGTTTTCAAATTCTTAATTTATTTATATTTAATCCTAAGTATGTAAGTGTAAAAACACAGAAATTTTAACCACCATATTAAGTGTTATCCTTCTGAGCACCATATAATGGTATGTTCTACTAATAATATATATAATAATTAAATGTTATTTATAACATACTAATTATTAATGTATTGTTTATGTGATCCACCATATAAATATCTATATTCACGACGGAATACAATTATATACTCATTTACAATTAAGTAACATGGTCCCTGTATTATTTAAAACATCATAAAGCTGTTGTCATTGATGGAGTTGTAATAGATTGGACCAAAGTCGTAATAGATTGGTTAGAAGAATTAATTTTTGTGCGGTTAAATTGACCTCAATGGTCGATTCAGTATATTTTCAATGATTTTAATAAAGAAGTCGACAGTGTAGCTAAAATAGATGTTGATAATAAGAGTAGAATCATTTTTTTTAAATGCCTTTATGAAAGCTTGGATGTATATATAATTAATCTTTTATAATTTATATAGGAAATTTGTTGGATCTAATTGAACAATGATCTATTTATAGAATTAAGTTATTGACTAATAAAAATAAACACTTATTATGTTCTATTACTTGCGTGAGTTTTAAAATTTCAAAAAAAAAAAAGAAAAAAGAAAAAGAGAATGAAAATTTGTTTGTTTGTTTGGATGATATGTTTATTTATATTTATTTAAATTTTTTAGGTTATGTTTAAACATTATAGAGTAATTGAATGAAAGTTTAATTATTAGGGTAGTAATTACACTGTCTTGTTATTATAAAAAATTGTAATTCTTTAGGTCGGGTTTAGTTGACATAATATAATTATATTGTAATTTCTTATGTTATGTTTGATAGTACAAATTATAATTATTCAATTATATTATTTATATTTTCAAAAATATTAATTAGTATAAAAAAAATTATTAGCACAATAAAAAAAAATCTAAACAAGTAATAAATTAAAATCAAATCATGATATGTATTATTTTAGTTTAAAAAAGTAGTTAATAATAAAATTGTTAATAAAAATAAACATCGTATGTAATTTTATCTATTTGCTCTAGTATTCTATATTTGTTAAGATATTTCCATTTAATATTTATCATAAGATCCTTTTCATCAAACGTTATCCTCAATTAAGTTCGTAATCACGTGAATCTGTACCATTAAGATTATCAAGATTTTGTTTTCCGTGTACTATTTGAAGTATAGATCATCCCAAATACACCTATGAACTATGAACATCTGACTGTTATCATTTGAAGATGGTTCAATTTTGGTAGAGATAAAAAAATTAAACCGATTTCTTTACAGCAGATCTGCGAAGCTCAGAAATGTGGTAATGAGTTATCGATTAAATGGATATAGTATACAGATTTCTGATTTAACATTTCAGATTGGATATGATGGTTGTTTGCTATTTAGAAATAAAAGCTGAACAGAGAGATTCAGAACTTATACAGGAGAATTTGCATGAAATTATAGTAGTACTATGTCTATGCATTTTGGAAGAATAAGATGTACAGTGATTTGAGGAAGATGTGTTGAAGACTGAGAAAGAAAAGTAGTACTTTGAAATTGTATATAAATGTTTATATCAGATACAGATATCTTCAGAACTGTTACAGCTAGAAAGGATATCAGAATGGAAGTGGGATATAATTTCTATGGGTTTGAATTGGAATTATCTCGATCTTTGAAAAAGAAAGACGGTATTTGAGTAATCATCGAAGGTATGGTGAAGCTTGTATATTCTATTCTAGTATGAATAAGTTTCTTACTCAATAATTGTTTGAAATCTAGGTTTCTGAGATTATCAGATTACATGGTATGGTGGTTTCTATTATTTCTGATTGAGATACGTGGTTTATACTCTGATTATAGAACAAGTACAAGAAGTTCTGGGTGCGTAATAATAGTTTTCAACACTGTATGAAGTTCTGAATAATGATTGATGTAAAACTGCATGGGATTTGATTAAATACAGTGAGAAAAAGAATATGCAGAGTTGTTTAATTCGTGAAATTGAAGAAAAGTGGAAGTGATTCGAGATAGATTGAAAGTAATTTTGACAGATAAGAATCATATGTGGACTTGAAACGTTGGGATATTGAGTATTTAATTAGTGATATGATATTTCTTAAAGATCCACCTTGGAAGAAAATTTTAAAGATCAGGTTGAAAAAGAAATTGAGTTCTTGTTCTGTTGGGCTATGTGAAGTTGTAGAAAAGTCAAATTGGTAAAATATTGCTTGGTTTTGCTTCTAAAGTTACAGAAAGTTTATGATAATTTTTCATGATTTGAAGCTCAGAAGATTATAGAAATCAAATCTCTTGCATGTTATACCGACAAAGGATATTGAGATTTGATGTAATCTATAGTATGAAAAAGAGCCGGTTGAGATACTAGCCCGAGCGGTAATGTCATAATATTGAAGAAGCAATATGGGAACCGAGAGGAACAACGAGATCTTTGTACTTATACCCCCACCTCTCTCAGGTAAATTTCGAGGACGAAATTATAAAAGGGGGGAGAATTGTAACGACCCGAATTTTACCGTTACCGAAAAAGTGTATTTTCGGGTCTCCGTTTCTGAAAAATGGATTCGTAAATATTTAATAAATATTTACGAAGCCAATTGAGTGGTTAATTAGAGTTTAATTAAGTAAATTTAGTTTAATTAAGAGTAATTAGGAAAAATGACTAAATTGAATAAATGATGAAAGTTGAATTGTAGAATAAAAGAAAATGAAGAGGACCAAAATGGAAATTATGCCATTTGTCCTAAGTGAGGCGGCATAAACATAAAAATCTGAGATTTTTTATGTGTTAAAATATATATATTAAATTATTATTACATTATACTATATTATATTATATATTATATTATATAAATAAGTAAAGAAACATAAGAAACAGAATGAAAGCAAACGAAACAGAGAAGAAACAGGGGAGAAAGAAAGAAAGAAAAAGAAAAAGAAAAAGGAAAATTTGGGTTTCAAGGCTCAAAGTTTAATTTGGTAAGTCAATTAAGTCATTTCTTCTTAAATTTTGATGTTTTAGAAGCTTTGGAACAAGACTTTGATGAAATTAAGTTGATATTTTGAGAGTTTATAGATTTTCAAGTATAGTTCATGTTGAATAAAATAGTGAATTAAGGGTTTAATTGAGTAAATTTCAAGCTAGAATTGATAATATGATCAAATTGTAAAGTAAGTTATAAGTTTTATGTTGTAGGGACTAAATTGATGAAATTTTGAAATTAGGAAAGTATGCTGGAAATTTAATATTTAAATGAGAGTATGGATGAAATTTGAATAGAAATAAAGTATGAATTAAGATAGAAAAGTAAGTGAATATAGTTAGAATTAAATTGAAATTAAAGTAAATCAACATTTTGTACTAAGACTATTTTGGACAGCAGCAGTAGTCTAAGTTTGAAAAATCACCAAAAATTGTAGAAATTGAATTAGAGGATTAATAAAATATGAAATTAAATATTATTGAGTCTAGTTTCTTATAGAAGAAACGATATAAGCAATTGAATTGTAAATTATGAGATATAATGAATTTTGTGAGACAAGGTCAGAATGAATTTGGGTTCCCCGGTTCTGACTTTGGAAAATCACCAAAATTGAATAAAAATAATTAGAGGCTTAAAGTTATATGTTTAGAATCCCTAATGAGTCTATTTTCATTAGAAATCAACGAGAATGTTATCCGAGTTTTGTACTGTGAGATAATTAATTTTTAGTGAAGAAGGGACGAAACTGTCAGACAGCAGAATAGGGGTGAATTTAAAGAATAAACTGCACTTAATGGCTAAACCAAAAATTCTGAAAATTTTATTGTAAGAAGATTTGTGAGTCTAGTTTCAGGAAAAATTAGCGGATCTTAATTTAGAATTCTATAACTCAAGATATGAATTAGTAATGTATTAATGATTATGAATTGTATTAATTTCGTAGTCAATGTGGTACCAGAAATCTCGGCTAAGAAAGGACAAGACAAAGTCAACGGGAGTTAGCTCGAAAATTATGGTTTGTATTTCTATAATCCGAACCTAATACTTAATTGTTGAATTTATTTCTTAATATGTATATTAAGTGTTTTGAAGTAAGAATTATTGTGTTTTGCAAATGAAATGGATTGATATAGTATGTGATGAAATTATTGAATTTATATTGATTGAATTGGCGTATATATATAGATATATATATTGAATATTGAATATATATTGATTATTTGAATTGAATTGAAATATAAATTGTTTGAAAATTTTAAATATGAGATTTGTGATATTTGGATATTTGTTATTGAAAAGTGAATTGAATTGTATTGAATTATGAATTTATGTGATTAATTAAAATGTGTATTGATTGAAAAAAATTGAAAGTGAATTGAATACCCTATTAACAGTATCGGGCTGAGTCGGATATAGTTGGCATGCCATAGGATTGGAAGTGTTCAGGGATTCTTCGACCTCGAGTCGATGAGACACTGGGTGTCACTATATTTCTTCGGATAGATTCGATGAAGTACTGGGTACCAACTTTACTTCGGCTAGGCCGATGAGACACTGGGTGTCAAATATTGCTTCGAACTATCCGATGAGGCACTGGGTGCCATATTGGTGTGTTTGGTTGGATCCGTGTATCCGCCAAGGTCCGAGTCTTGTTAATAGGGGTAAATAAGTGAAAAGATAAGTCGAGTGAATTTGATTGATTGAGCTATTGGAATGAAATGAGAAATTGAATTGAGAATTGAAATTGAGATATGAGATTGAAAACATGAACCAAAAGGTTCATGAAATGAGTGAAGTTCAAATGGATGATGATTGATGTTAAAATGAATTAAAAAGGTATATTGTTAAGAAATAAAGTGTGAAAACAAGTGAATTGTGAATATATTGTATAGAATTTATACGGTAAGTAAATGAAAAAATTGAACAAATATGTTATTGTGTTTGTTATATGACTTGTATAGAATTTATATGGTAAGTAATTGAAAATTTATCTATAAAACAAATAAATGAATACTTATAATTGTTATTGTGATTTTAAGTTTAATTGTTATATTATTAAGTGTTCGGATTATGAAAATACCACTGAGTATACCATACTCAGCGTACGGTTTGTTTCCGTGCGCAGGTTTAGTAAAGATAGAACGTTGAATCAGCATCTCAGTTCGATCCCGAATTCATTAAGGTAAAGTGTGTTAATTATTGGTAATGGCATGTACCTAGGATGTTTTATGAGAGTCATTTAGGTTGTAGATGTACTCATGAAATGAGTAAATTATGGTTGGCAACGGTATGTAGCATGAATTTTGAAATTTACTAAAAATTCGTAGTGATTCTAAATTAGTCCCGAATTGAATTTACTGTTCATATTGGACCGCGAGGGCCCATTAAAGGGACGACATCTTAAAACTAGGATGTGTGTAAATATTTATTTTAATTAATGACCGAAATTGGACTGTACTGACTGGTAATGTCTCGTAACCCTGTTCCGATGACGGTACAGGGTTAGGGGGCGTTACAAATTGAATGGTGAATGTGTATGTATAATTGAATTGTAAATTGATTTGAATGTGAAAATTTTAATTGAAAAGTAATCTTGGAATGGAAATGAAAGTGAATTGAGAATTGAAATACCCTATTAACTAGTCGGGCTAAGTCGGATATAATTGGCATGCCATAGGATCTGGAAGTGTACGGGAATTTGCCGGCTTTACTGATTAGGCACTTTATGTGTCGTATTTCAGGCACCTCGTGTGTCGTATCAGGCACCTCGTGTGTCGTTTCAGGCACTTTATGTGTCGTATACTGATCAGGTATTGTGTACCGTTTTAGGCACAATGTGCCGTACTGGTGTGTTGGGTTGGAATCCGTGTATCCGTCAAAGTCCGGATTTGTTAATAGGGTGAATATCTAAAATGAGAAATTTAAAATAAATTGATTGATTATATTATTGAAATATTGAAAGAAACGAAAAAGTTGAATAGTGGATTGAAATTGAGATTGAAAATGAAAGGCATGAACTTAATGTTCATGTATTGATTGAAATTGTTACATGTAATATGTGATGGAAACTGAAGAATAGCTAAAAATTGTATCGTTATTATTAATTAATGAAAGTTTAAGAATGAATTGATATTTGTGAAATTAGATAGTTACATGTTTGGTAATTATTGCTATTATAATTTGAATTATAGAAATACCACTGAGTATACCATACTCAGCGTACGGTTTGTTTCCGTGCGCAGGTTTAGTAAAGATAGAACGTTGAATCAGTATCCCAGTCCGATCCCGAATTCATTAAGGTAAAGTGTGTTAATTATTGGTAATGGCATGTACCTAGGATGTCTTATGTGTATGTCATTTTGAAATTGTAAATGTAAGGATGAAATAAATAAATTTAGATTTGGCTATGGTATAAAATAGAATTTGACTAATTTGGTATGAATTCGAATTTTTGTGAGACAATGTCAGATTGATTTTAGAATTCCCTATTTTGAATTGGGAAAATTATTAAAAATTGTATAAAAATAATTACAGGCTATAACTTATATGCTTAGAATCTTTAATGAGTCTATTTTCAAGAGAAATAAACGGGAACATCATCCAAGTCCTGTGCTATGAGATAATTAAATTTTAGTAAAGAAAGGTCGAAACTGTCAAACAGCAGATCAGGGGTAACTTTGAGGAATAAACTGTACTAATTGGCTAAACTAAAAATTCTAAAAAATTTATGGTAGAAAGGTATATGAGTCTAGTTTTAAGAAAAATTAACGGAACTTAATTTGGAGTTTCGTAGCTCTAGATATAAATATTTTAGTGACTGTTACTCAAGAAGACAGTTTTGACATGAACAAAAGAAAGTAAATGAAATTGTGTGTAATTATTCTGTAAACTCCGGTAATGCTCCATAACTCTCTTCCGGGACGGTTTGGGGTTAGGGAGTGTTACATTGCAAGTCGTCTCTAGTGCTTGTGTCTAGTTCCATTTTCTCAAATGGTATCTTACCCCATAATATAATGCTACAAAACATTTTATATTTGCATAATTAACATCTACCATGTAATATTTAGGTTCACAATACAAATAATTTGTAATTTAGGTTATAACCATTTTTATAATATGTAAATTAAGTGAAAATTAATATAACATTTATAAATTAAAAAAAAAAGTTTTCATAAAGTGTCCAATAACTTTCATATAACACTTCTTATAAATAATATAACTTTTTTCCATCATTTTATAAAGTTATTTTTTATAAATAAGTTGTGATAAAAAACTATAAGATTTTTTTTAACGAATAAGCATATTATTTTTGCAATATATATCATAAACACATAAATAAGTTATGTCCATACTTTTTGCCTATAACCTTTTATTAATATATATATTTTAATACTTTTATAACATGTAATTATTTTTTATAATAAACTTTTTGACCATGATTTACAATATAATAAATACTTGGCCATAACTATCTCAATTATCCATACATGTTCATGCTTATAATATAAAAATTTATAACTTAAACTTGTATAAAAAATATATATTTTTAAATCGAGTTTAGTATAATTACCTAAATAATTACTCCAATTCTCACCCTTAAAAATTTAGAAAAGTAATTAGGTGCCCCAATTGCACCCACTTTAGTGTGATCCATTAATTACAATAATTACCGAAACATATTATCTCTAATTACAAATTACAAATAATTATATTAAAATTTAATTATTAAGTGATTTTTCAAACAATTCCTCAATATTTGATTTAATTATGGGCTCGTGTTACGATAGAATGACGTGATAATTAAAAAATTAATATAATATTAAATTTAGTTATTAAATTTTATATATTATATCAATTTACTCATAATTTTTAAAATTTACTATGTGTGTATAAAAAGATTGATGTAGGTTTAACCACTCTATACCATGGTTCAGAATAAATGACAAAATACATCTCATAATAGACATCCTCTTTGTGTGTCCTGCAATGATAACCTGATAATAGATTCACCATGCCAACAAACATGAAACCTCTCTTATAAATACCTTATGGCACGAGAAAGAAGGGATCGTTCCTCAAGCCTCCTTAACAACTTCAGCTCTTTGCTCACTTACCTCTTTCGGCTCTCTGCCAACCTAAGTGAACCGATTTCTATTAGCACTATCACATCCTCTTTCATAGTTTGTTAATACCCAACATTAACAATAATAAATTTAAAAAATACAAAAACTAAATTTAATGAAATCAAAATAAATAAAAATCAACAAATTACTTGTAATACAAAAATAATAAGGAAATTTAAGTATAGTATTAAACATCTTAAAAATATCTAACATAAAAAGTTATTTAATTATTAATTTAAAAATAAAAAAAATTAGCAACAATATTATATTTGCAAGCATAAAAAAAATAAAATTGGATCTCCAAAAAATCACAGTCCAATTATAAGAAAAAGAAAGAAGAAGGTTTTAATTTTGAATAAAAAATTAATATCACTCGACAGTGTTTCTCTATTTATGTCGGGGTAGTCTTAAGTTGGTCAAAAAGACATAAAAGCTGAGGTAGCAGGCAAACTCTGGGATTGACTGATCTTCTTAATTTAATGCAATCTCAGACTAACACTGAATGGATCATGGAATGATAAAAAAAAAAAGGGCAAAAAATATATAACGACAATAAGTAAAGAGATTGCTGGCGTGTGAATTAAATGCTGTCCAAAAATGATGTATAAATATTAAATATATTTTTGAATAATTAAACTCGGACTTTTCTCCGTCGAGGAGGGATTATATTTATAGAGGCACATGCTCTTCCGTCCGTTTGCTAAAAAAACCAGATCATCATGCATAAATATTAAAACAACAAAAATGGAAAGAATATATAGAAAAGGGGATAGTAGTGGAAATTAAATTGCTGGAATATTTTAAATTTTCACAAAAAGAAAAAGAAAAATTTCTCCTTTTGGTTATTTTTAAATTATGGTAAATGAAAACGATGGTCAATTGATCATAGCATAAACAGTGGCAGGAATGATGGCAACAACAACATCTTACCCCTTTTGGTTCATGCATTTTTCTTCTTTTGCTTACATTCCTTGATAGGTGATATAATTAGAGTTCATCATGTGATCTTGCCTTTTGTATTTGTTTATGTTTGTGGACGTATAACAATAAATACCCTAAATAATTATCATATAACTCAAAAGAATAAGCATGAAGCTCAAACTAGTTATTCCACTCAAGAAAGGATATCTTGTTAGATAACTACTAAGTTCCTATCAAGACCTGATAATAGTACCTATCAAGAGCTAGGAATACAATAACAAACGGACTGCATGTGTACATCCCTACTAAAAAACACATCATCTTCCATCCACTTTTATTAATAAGTTATTATACCTCAAGTTTTATGAGTTTTCAATCATCCTTAACACAAATTTTTGTTTTTAAACTCATCTAACATAAATAACAATTTTAAAACTCGTGATTAACATCTACTTCTTAATGAGCCTATAAAACGTAAAGAATTAATCACTGGAGTCATTCTAGTAGATATATTGGAAAACAAATATATATATATATATATATATAGTACATTTATTAAAATATGTTTTTATCAATCATATATGAATGTATCATGTTGCATTTTTCTACATTTTCTTGTGTATATTTCGTAAAAAAAACATGGTCAACTAAAAATAAGTCATTTTTTCTATAAATTAACTTATCCTTTTATAAAGTGCAATTTATTTTTTTAGAAAAGAGTTCATTTATGAGTAATTTTTTTATAAAAAAATTAACTTGAATCAAACCTAATATTATTATATTAATAATTTTTTATTTTTAATATGTTAAAATATAATATTAAATATTACAATTTTCAATATTATAAAATATACATATTTAATGTTTATTTTAATAATGTAACAAAGTATTAATATATTTTATTATCTTAATTAATTATTTAATATTACAACTTTAGTTTTAATAATAAATTTTAAAAACAATAATTTTATATTTTAAACAATAATTTTAATATATTTCTGAAAAATATTTATATTAATATTTTAATAAAAATACATATTACAATTATAAATATATTAATAATAAATATTTTACAGTATAACATATGAGTATCTGTTTAAATCATGCTTAGCTTCATTTATCCCCTTCAACTCTAATAAGTCAACATCTACTCTCATGTATGTAATATATTTAATTTAGATTAAATTTTAATAAAAAATGATTTATTATTGAGTTTCTATATGATATTAGTTATTATAAAATATTGTCTTCTTATAAAATAAATTTCTATTGTTAGAAGAAAGTTCCATAGAAAATGATTTCAAGGAAATTTAGTAAAGAAAAAAAAAACTACACAAAATCATTAAAAACACCAAAAAAAAATCAAAATTTAAAAAAAAATTCAATCTTTTTTTGGATCATTTTCTGGAAAATATTTTAAATAAAAGAATGGAAACTTTAATGAATTTAGTGGGTTTAAAGTGATAAATCTTTAAACAAAAGAATATATTCTGATCTTGAGGCCTCACCATTGTTGGTTGAAGATATGATGAAGAAATTTTGGAGTTTGTCCTTATTATCAAAATTAACCAGTTGCTGGTCTTAATCCAAGGATGCTCAACTTTTAATTTCCAGTGATCAAAAAATAATTGCGGCATTCTTTTTATGAATGTAAATTGAAAAAAGTAGGTTTCCCCATAGTGTTTTCTAGTTTCTTTTACCGAATTGTTTCTTTCAATGAACAGAGAAAATTCAGTTTGTTTTTCCAAGCATATGGAATTCATTTTAAGTACCTCTATTATCTTGTTTTTTCTTCAAAAAAAAAAAGCTAAATATTTGCTTACACATTCATCACTCAAAATTCACTTTAAAACAACAAACAGTAACTCCATTAAAAGAAAAAAATTATATTCTGGAATTTCCTTTTACTGATTGCAGCCCATGAATATGGTGGTGGTTCTAAAATGACTGATCAATTTTTTTTGTCAATTAAAACAGTAATGTGGACGACGACCAAGTCAAAATCAACCCATACTAACGCGCTATAATTAAACAGTATGAATTAGAGACTAAGTGCAGCTCTAAGCATCGTAAATAAATCCGGGATAGTTGGTTCATACAATCATTCATGATAACAAGACATTTACGATTGGTTATCATGTTGGAAAAGAAAAGTGGATGAAAACACAAAGGGCCACATCTTTACCAAACATGAAACAGGAAAAAGTTTTGGTTTTTCAAACAGACGTGCATTTCCTTGGTTGAGCCTACAAGATTGATTATATTACATGTGCTCTTCATTTTCCATAATCACTGCAGCTATGGATAGAACTGAATTATTGGTGAGGACCTAGCTGTTTATACACATATATATAAACCATTCAATTAAGGGTGCAAGTGTCTTAACTCAGTAGCAAACACCTCATCGATAACGATATAAGGGTAGGGTCCTTGGAAGTGACTAGCAGGAAATGTAAGATGTTTAAGTATTTCTACCATAATTCAACAAAAATAAATCAATACAGGGAGGGACAAAAGCTCTATATTCATGACCCTGTCCTGGACCGTGATTTTTTTTTTTTGGTGGGGGGGGTGTTTTTATGAAGCAACACTAACTAGATTAAGAGAAGGGAACTTTCATGAAGAGAAAAAAAAAAGGTAATTAAATTGCTGTTAAATGAAAGCTAAACAAAATGGCATTCACAAAACATAAGTGACAGTTTGGATCTAACATGTTTACTCATTAATTTTCAAAGATAATGATGTGAACCTAATTACACTGCATGACAGAAACAAATATACATGGAATTTTTCATAAGAGAAAATGTTTCAAAATTTTAGATTTTAGACTAATATCTGCTACACAAGCAGCCAATTAAATGGAAAAAGAAAGAAAAAAGAAGGGAAAAGGATTTGCAATGTCTTAAGTTTCATATTAAAGATGGCACCGGTGAGGGGTAGCTATCAGGATTTATTATAGGAAATTAAAAACATGGATCTGTCATGCATTAAAATCTGGGAATATTTTTTGCAGATGGATTGGACCAATCGTATGAAAATGAAACAGAAAGGGTTTGGAAATTGATCATCAACATATTCTGCTTAACCCATGTTGATAACACTTTGACCATTTGATATGGCAAAATCAATCAAATATTATATGAAAAAAACCAAACAACGAAACCCATGCAAGAGGAATATTGAGGAAAGTGGTTAAAAGTTTTAAATGAGATATTGTGTTTATTCCCTTTGGATTCTTAAAACTATGATAACGATGGAAACCTAATCTCAGTTGCACACTGAAAATGGAAGCTCTGGAATCTACATTTTATACATGCACACATATATGTACTATAGCCAAAATAAACCACATATACTGATTGCATTATCGGATAGAGTCAACTGCCAATTAAATTAGTTTTTAGGTGTATAATAATTAGAGCATGAGAACCCCATGTAAATCTAACATCCGCAGCATGTAATAACCGGCAAGTTGGGTATGAAAAAACAAAACAAAATATGGCTGATATTTCTTCTTCTCTGTTCCTATTCCATCCCTGTTTCTCTTTGCTGTAACATGTTTGTGGTGAGTAAGTAGCGTGTGGGATAAAGTTGGAAAAGAATAGTGACAAAAGCACCTACCTCTACATTATTTGGGTATTGAATAGATCTTTCTTGAGAGAATCTAACCTTAAAATTGGGTTAGATATGGAATACTCAAATCCCACCAATTCATTTTCCCCAATATGACATGGCTTTGGCTGTTTTTTTTTTGTCTCTTCTGCTACCGACCTCATCAACAAATGGTGAAATGCGATAACTCAAAATGATCTTTCATGGACGGAATTTTCCATCACATATCGATTACACGTCAATATGGTAGAATTGGTAATTTTGGAATTGAAAATATAAAACACAACACCATACTGAAAATTTATACAAAACAAAACACAAATGCACGAATAACAATGTTAATGTTTGGGGTGTTGGGGGAGTAGCAGGACAAGTTGAATGTTACAAGAAAAAGAGCCTAGAATTTCATAGTTGCAGAACAGACTGGCCTACAAGGTCTGGACTAATCAGTTTATGGTGCTTATTAGACCTAATCCCCATCACTGAAATAGACTGAAATGCTAGCAAGTAAGTGCGGAAAAGAGTAAAAACATAATGTTAAGGTGTTGGGGGGCCGGCCAGTTTTTCTTTCACTACAAACAAGGAATGAGGTGCTCTCAGAGAAACTTGTTATGTTTGGTGAAATTGCTAAAACAGAGATAGGAGGAGTAAAAATTAATGAGCTGCTGATTTTGTCTTGTTGCACCACAATCATGTTTGGGTATAAATGGGGAATGGCCTGTAGCAAAATATAACCCTCAATCTTTGATGTACAGAAACCAATAATTTGTAAATTTTCATTTGTGTTTTGGGTCATCTTGTTCAATGTATCATTATTATATTTACGTTGTTATACCTCTTACATAAATTTTAATTTCTTAATAATTAATATTAAATAAATCTTTTATCTTCAAAATAAAAATTATATGTATCTTTATATTCACTTTCTTATTATCTTTTTGTGTTATAATTTATTTAATCAGCTCAAATAAAAAACTTTAGCTAAGTTGATAAAAAGTTAAATTAAATTCTTAAAAAAACTTATATGGAATCCTCCATAACAATAAATTTACACTAACATAATTTTTTTTAAAAAAATTAAAAATATAATAATTACTAAAAAAATCACATTTAGAATTAATCATCAAATACACATTCAAATTCAAATGAATTTAAACAATTATTTATCCAAATTTGTTTTAAACATGATTCAAAATATTATAAAAATATTACAAAAAATAAATAATTATTAAAAATCATAAAACCATAAAAATTCATAAATGTCATCTAGATTTAATTCGTGTGCCCTTATAAGTCTTATTTCTTCTTCTTATAGAATTTTTAAAATCTACCATAAATAATACAAAACTCGTATTATTTGATTATTTTACCAGATCAATATAATATATATATATAAATAAAAGATGTCATATGTCGATTTCTATCAATTATATCAATATTTGTTAACGATCAAATCAATTAATAATAATTTTTATTAATAAAACACCTTAATTAGTTGTTTTTTTTAATTATTGAAAGTTTAATAGTGACAACCTTCTTTTCTTAACGTTCAATAAAAATTTAAAGATCTTTTAACTTGCCTATATAAAATATATTTTTTTCCGGCACTTGTTTAATTGTACAACTAAAATTATTTTATAATTGTGTAGAAACTTTATCATTTTTCAATTATTTTCTATTTTTATAGTTTTTGTAGTTTAATATATATATTTTTTATAAACACAAAATGTTATATCATTATATATGATTACATAAATGAAATATATATTAAAAATGCAAATAAAAAAAATATGAACTTATAAATAAACTATAAAAAAATAATAAGTAACATTTACTGAAACAATTAAATGTTTTACAATTGGTAAAATGCAAAGTTTTAACTTCATTAGGCACAATATTCAATTTGTCCATCCATATAAGCTCCTGAATTTTTTTAATTAATAATAATTGTTTGTTTTCGATAAATAAAAAGGGAAATTTAAAAAATCTAAAGACCATTTAAAAATAATGCGGTTGTTTTTCTTAGATTTAGTATTTTTTATAATTAAAAAAAAACCTTTTGGATTTTTAATTTATGGTCCACTATATTATATGAAAAAAAAGAGACACCTGTTTTGATATGCCAAAAATTAACAGTATTACATAGATAAACAATATAAAAGTACAACTATCAAAATAGACTTTCAAAGTAGATATACTACATTAGAAGATTTGATAAAATTCAAGTACCAAATGTGATATTATTCCATTAAATTGAATTTCAGTAAATTTTTTATATAACTATGGCTTTCAACTTCAAACTATAAAATTATGGTAATTTATAGATATGTACATGTGGCAAGCAGTGAATTATGACCCCATAAGTAAAGTTTTATTTTTTATTTTAAAATCTAGCTATTGTATATATATAATTATATATAGAGAGATTATTGTAATGTTGAAAAATACACTCAAAATGATTTGGATCGAAAATTAAAACTCAACCTAATTGAAATGTTGCAGCTATTAGGAAGACTAAGAGGCCCATTTTGTTTCCAGGACTTAACGAGGCCTGTTTAGGCCCACATTTTCTGCCCATTATTTAAAAACCAGTCCTTTAACTTGAATTTTACAATCCCAATTGCCTGTCAGCGGCAGTGCAATTTCTTTTTCATTACAATATTTTCATTTATTGAAAATAATTTTGAAAAAGTGTTTCGATAATTTTGAGTAAAATAATTTTTATGTTTGACAATTTTTTCTAAACTAAAAAAAAATTATTTTCAATAAAACATATACCGTATAAAAAGCTCATTATGTTCTTACAATATTGATTTTTTTATTTAAAAAAAAAACACAACATATATGGTGGAGTGGTACCCTAAAATGGATATAAATATATATATATGAAGGATTTTAAGTTTTAACATTCAAAATATGTGTGAACTGAGTAGGCGGGGCCCTTGTAGCTGTCCCAGCGAGTCACCTGGTAAAAGGCATGGGCATGGAACAAAAGAGTGAGGCTCACAAGCTTAATAGGGCCCTGATTTGATGGGCAAAGCTGTGGGGTCAACCCAACCCTTTTGGTCGTATGCTATTCGACTTGCGGCCATCAATGTGTTTCGCATTTTCTTTTTGTTGGTTTAAACTTTTACATCTTTTTTTCCATAAGTTCCATTATAAAGAACAAAAACTTTTTGTTGCTGAGTTCTACATTTTTACTCTTAAAATGGTTTTTTTATAAATACTGAAGCCTAATTGATAATTGAACAAAATGCTCCTTTTGCAAATTACCAATTGGACCAACCTATTTGGGCAATAAAGGGGTAGGTATCCACGCCACACACGATCGAATGCTTGAGTTCGGGTTCCTGAAATCTAACTTTACTTGAATTGGACTTTTAATCTGATATTTTAAAATTTCACTTCACTTTATTTAATAAAACGTAATTGAAAAAAAAAATATATTTTTTCAACCCCCTAAAATCAAATCTATCGTCTAAATCAGAAACTGTATGTCTGATTCAGTAACGAACAGCTATAATTTTGCCTGTCTTTATTCAACAAAGTTTAGAGTTTAGACTCTTTAAGTCACAATTCAAACCCAGCATAGTTCTGAAAATGACAATTCCATCATTTCATTAAAAATATCTGTAACAGCTAAAGCAACACAGTCCATACCAATCCCCTTTATTATTTTTAGACCATGAAAAAAAAAAAAAGAAGACATGGATGTTATTCATTGGACAAACAGTTACGTTCTCCGGACAACCTTTCCAGTATAAAAGTTGAAGAAGACATTGATATTGTTATTTTAAGCCCTCGTTCCCGTTCCATAAAGTAGTTTGTAATCTTATTTTACGAGTGAAATTGAGAATCTAGTATTAAATAATTGGTAAGTGATTGTACGGCACTAAAATTAGGAACAACATTGGAATTTAAAGTGAAACACTGGGGGTAAAAAAACAGCAGTGGTTAATTATGGTCAACCACTGGTTGATTTTGTTGCTAGCTAGCTTACATGACTGAAAAGTGAAAACTGGGAACTCTACTTTCCCAGCAACCCCCCCCCTAACTGTCTATAGCAATATTTTACAGAGTACATTTGAGGTTAGTGTTATTCAAAATTCGATATGCTAAAAATAGAGCAAGTAAATTAGGTTTAACAAGCGTATTTGTTTAGAATAATTTGGTATTCAAATGGCGGCTTCATTGATGTTGGATCAGTCCTAAAATCCATGTATTGTACAGTTTAAAGCATTGCATGTGTTGTCTTTATTAAAAAAAAAATTCTCAATTTCCTATACATTACTTATTACACACATTCTTTCACCATACCATATGCAGGAATTGACCTTCTTGTCTAAATTGGTTATAATAAAAAACGAGTTTACCCCAAGTGCGCCTATCTATATATACGTATTCATGGTAAACTTATTTTCGTCTATGTTAATTATTTCATCACAAAACGTTAAAGATAAAATTTAAGGCGCATGCAGGAGCTTTGACCTCTTTAAATGAAAATTTAATTCAATTTCCTTCATTAAATTATAAATTAATATATAATAAAATTATATTTTAACACCATAAAAAAATATTTAATTTCTTAAAAAATAAAAAATTATAAATTAATACATGATAAATTATATTTTAATTTGTCGGTTATTCTATTGATCTAAATTTTAAATATTACTATACAAATATTATACGTAGCATTCAAGTCCTTTTGTCTTGATTTGAATGCAGCAATAGTTGTAGAACCCATATTTTGCCTGGGCCTTAAAATAAATAAACCAAATTTTGAAAAAAAAAATAAAGAAAAAAAATTAAAATGCCCATTAAAAGTCCATTTACAAACAAAGCTACCAACCCAATTAAAACCTAAAAGAAGCCCAAAGGCTTAGAAACCCTAGCCCACAACCTATTTTCAGAAATTAGAAACCCTAGCTGCAAGCCTCAACCACCCACTTCCAACCACTACCAAGTGGCACATGCCTCCACCACCGTTTGCCTGCCATACAAAAAGAAGAAAAGATAGTAAATATATATAATAAAGTTTGTAAATGGCTATAAAAGCCATACTAGAACCGATTGTTGGGGGGGGATCGATGGTATTTTGAAGAAGAATCGATTGATTTTTGGAGAGAAGAGATTGTATTAAGGGGGGTTGCATTACAGAGATTTTCGGGAGAAATCAAAAGGAGAAAACAAGTTCAAAAGGTGTTTGTCCTTATTTTTATTTTTGATCTTCTTTCTATTCGTTCATTTTATCTATTTTACAAATATTTTAACACAAAAAAAAAACTTGAAAAATAAAAAAAAAAGGAAAAGAGGGAAGGAACTTACCGGTGTTCGGTTTTCCAACATTGTGGACGACCGAGGAAACCACCGCCAAGGATCGGTGGCCGGAATCCGAATGGATTCTTGAGTTTTATGGTGTTTCTCATTAATTTATGAAGGTTTTTGGGTTGTTTTAACCCCAAATCCGGACTCTACTCGAGAAGAGAAGCGAAAAAGGGCCTCGGAAGATTTTTCGCCCACCGTGGACTGCAGCGCCGCCGTCGGTGGCCGGTGGCCGACGTGACGGTTGATGGCCGGTCCGATGACCGGAGGAGGGGAAGGGTGAGAGAGTTGAGAACCTTCTCTTTATTTTGAAAAATGAATGTAGGGTGGTAAGGTGGTGTTTTAACTCTTTTTTTTGTTGTTTTTTTATCTTAAAAAAGAAAGGATTTTTTTTATGATAAAAAGAAAGGAGAAAATAAAGTATGGTTTTAATTAATAATAAAAATAAAATAGTATGGGGGAATTGTTTTAATTAATAATGAAAACAAAATAGTATGGGGGAATTGTTTTAAATAATAATGAAAATAAAATAGTATGGGGGAATTGTTTTAATTAATAATAAAACGAAATAGTATGGGGGAGTAATTTTAATTAATAATAAAACAAAGTAGTATGGGGAGTGGAATCAACTTTTTTGCTTGGGACCATGCATGTTACCTTTAATTGGGTAATTTGCGCAATTGGTCCCCTCCTTTGTGTTAGCCTTCAATCGGGCCATATTTAAGTTTTATATTATTTTAAATTGGCCCTGCAGTCTGTATGCTATTTCAATTTGCCCCCTTTGCACGGTATTTTAAGATTTGGGGGCATTTTTAATTTTAGATCTCGGACATTTATACGCAATTAATTTTAGCCCAAAATTCTGTTTCAATAATTTGTTTTACTTGTAAGTTATCTCTTGGATTTTGTTTCTTCTCTCAATTAAGTTTCAGTTATTCTTTTTAGAATAAACATGTTTCTACATATTATTTTGATTTCATACTTTTGTAATTATTATTTTTCTCTTTTCTTTTTTTTTCACGTGCATACCTGTTTATATGAAATACCTTTATATTATTATTACTACTATATGTATATATTTATAATATTACTAATAGTTTATTTTTTACATTATTATGTATATACCATGTAAATATTTTAATATTATATTATGTATACATTATATATATATCTTTTAATATTGTATTTTTATTGTTTTGCATATGCCCTAATATTATATCGTTTATATATATTTTTTATTTCCCATATTATCTTACTTTATATATTTTTTAACTATATCATGTATATGCTACTACTATATATCTATTTATGTAGTATTATTAATAGTTGTTTCTAATATTATGATTATTTCTAATATGTATATAATATGTATTTACCTTCAATATTATATATCGTACATTTCTAATACTATTACGTTATTACTACTATTACACTATTATTATATTTTTACCCATTACTCTTTAAATACACTTGTTTTACCTTTTACTCTTCACTCACTATATATATTGTTTACTTATCTATATATTCACATACATATATATAATTTCACACATCATTCCAAAATTTTTATTTGTATTATTACTATTAATATTATTATTATCTTCACTATACTATCATTCTTTAGTCTTACATAATGATTGTTTATTTATTACTAGTTTTTTTTATCCCGAATATTTACTAGCTTATTTGTTATTATCTTTTTATTCGTTTTATTCATTTATTTGTTACCTCGAAATAAGATTTTTTGCAAATAAGGCAATACTTGGTGTTTGGAAATTTCAAGAAAGCAATGCCCTAACTTATTGGGTTGCCACTTTTCTCGTTGAATTCGAATAATTAAGTACCCTTCTAAGTTTTTTTAGAGGTTTTCTAAATGCAAGCCACTATCTTGGAATTTCAAAACAATATGTCCTAACTTATTGGATATAGCGTTTTGCTGTTTCGAGATAGGAATTTCAAAAAAGGGATAACTTAATATCAATACTTTGACGCTAGTGAATCCAAATTTTCAAAGTTAAAATATTTTAAAGAGGACTACATCTTAAAATTTTTTTTCTTTCGACATTAAAGACATTTGATAATCAATTAGGTACCAATTTTTAGGCGTTACGAGGGTGCTAATCCTTACTCGTACGTAACCGACTCCCGAATCCGTTCTTGTATTTCGTGGACCAAAACTAATGATTTTAAAACAAAAATGTTTTAAAGGTGATCCAATCACACCTAAAAAGATTGGTGGTGACTCCCGTTTTCGTTTTTTAAAATCGATTCCCATTTTCCAAAACTCGATTTGAAGATGATTTCGACAATAATTAAAATTCTTATCAGACACTCATTTGGCACGAATTTAAACTGTGTTACCTTCATTCCCTATTTCAATATTATATAAAATTATTATTATTATTTTTAAAAATATATCCTATATAGTGGACACTTGTCCATATTCCATATATAGCTCCTAGAAATTTATGGTAATCATCCGTTAGGCTGAAAATTTGTTGATGAAATTGATACAGAATAAGTATCATCTCTCTCTCTCTATATATATTTATATATGTATATCCCACTTTCATTTGGAACCATGTGCATACGAAAGAGGAAGCAAGCAGCCCCTGATAATAAAATCCCAAACAATAAAATAAGAGAAAGGTATTTTGATACCAACAGTAGATCAATTATTAGAATTTATGGGTTTAGGGTTGATACTATTGACTAAGTAATAGTTTTGCTTTTGTGAGTGGAATGATTACACAATAATAGAAAAAAGTATGATACAATCACGAAACACCGATTAATTGTCATTCAAATAATAAACAAATATAAGTAATGCATTACTATCTAAAATTCAATAAACTGATGTATTAAATACAAAATTTAATTAAATAAAATTGAAGTAATGCTTATTACTCAAATTATAATAGTAGGATGAAGTTAAGAAAAGCATCATATATACACCTTAACCTACAAAGATCCCCCACAAAAACAAAATTCCCAAGGTAACACTCCAAATAAAAAAAAAAGGTGGTAGTGGGCAATAGTTTAAGGCTTTGAGGACTGAAAATACTGGCCACCAGCTTTTCTGCTCCACTTTATAATAAAGCAAAAAGCTTAGCAAAGCCAAAGAATATAAAAGAAGAAAGGGAAAGGGAAGGGAGGAAACAAATGGAAATCACAGAAACCCCATCCTTGATATCAAAATTTCTTTCAATGCCATAGACTCACCTTTTTTTTCTGAGAAGCCAAACAGGGAAGGAAGATGGTTCTTTATATAAATGAGTTTAGCGAAGCAAGCGGCCTGTTTGGTTTGAGTGCATCAACAAAAGGAAACTTTGGAAAGTGATCATAGAGAGAAAGTAAAAAGAGAAAAAAAGTAGTAAAGGAAGAGAGATTTTCTTTTGTTGGTTGTGGGGGTGAGCTTCTTTTTAATTTGAAGGATCAAAGAGGCATATGAAAATTGAAGTAGCTAGCTCATCATCATCATCAACAACAACAACAATAACAACAGTGCAATTAAGCAAACAAATGATGGCAGCTGGAAACCCTAGCATGGTTCCACCTTCGCAACAGCATTCTTCTAATCTGTTAACTCCAATAACCCCATCTCTCTTTCCCCCTCAGTATGTTCTTGGAACTTCTACTTCTCTTCTTCCTACTTCTTTGCCTGATCATCATTATCAAGAGCTTCCACCACTACAGTCATGGAGCCAACTACTCCTGTGAGCTCTCTCCCACTTCATCTCTACTTATTTTTTTCATGTTACTCTTACTGCTACAGCTTTGCTCTCTCTTTAATCTAATTTCAGGGGCTTCTTGATCCCTAATCGTACTTCTTTGGTCTCTTAGTTTACAGTTATCTTTTGCCTTTACCTTTACAAAAAAAAAAAAGCTTTCTTAAACTTTCTCAACTTCTGGTTTTCACGACAGTTATTCCTTTTTACCTTATTAGTGCTGTTTACAAATTGAATCTCTCCCTCTTGCAATTCTCTGATATATCCACGAATATTTTTCTTTATTTTGCTTGTGTTTGGATACCTTAGGTAATAAGATAGCTTTGTGTAGCACATATATAATCTAATGCAATTGATAAAGTAATGATTGTGGTTGTAGGGGAGGATTATCTGGTGAAGAAGAAAGGTTTGGACCAAGTCATTATCAGCCTAAAAAGTTGGAAATTTGGGAAAGCCAAATCCTAAACCCATCGCCAAGGGTTCCTTCGGTTGTTGACGTAAAGCAAGAGGGTACTCAAAATAGCAACATATTCGGTCATGGCAATGATGAATTTCAAGCATCAGCAGCTGCTTGGTCCCAAATCATGCCAGTTTCCCCCCCTAGATCTTGTATTACTAGCTTAAGTAGTAACATGTTAGATTTGTCTTCCTACAAAGCGGCAGATCATGAAACAACTGTTAATCAACCTGGTTTAGATCATTCTTCTGAGGTAAGAAAGAGAAAAACAAAAAACTAAACAACCCTTCTGTTTTGCTGCCGCTGCTGCCTTGCATTTATTTGGCAGACAAAATTGCCTTCGTTTATTCTCTGAGTTTTCTCATTTCTTCTTCTTCTTCTTCTTTTGTCCTTTGGCAAAAGTGTAATAGCATAGTCGCAGGTGGGCGGTTCAAGAAGGCTAGGGTTCAGCCATCTTCAACTTCAAGCCAACCACCTCTAAAGGTAACACAGAATCTTTCTTTGTTTGCTATCTCACTTTCTCTTTATTGTCTAATTTGTCGTATTTCTTTTTCAGCTATTACTTGCTACCACATTATTAAAGGGTCAAAAACAGCAACATAAACAATTAACAGTATTGAGTATTTGCTGAAAATTTTTTTCCCTGTATGTTTCTGCTAAATCTATCTTTTCCAGGTGAGAAAAGAGAAGCTAGGAGATAGAATAACAGCACTTCACCAGTTAGTTTCCCCATTTGGAAAGGTAAGAACTAAAAACGAAAAATTCCCTTAAACCTTCTTCTTCAATATAACCACAGAAACTGAACAAACAAGGAACAAGCTGGTACAGAATATTACGCAAAAAACAGTTCTGTTAATTTATAATAAAACCCATAAAGGAATTGCTTTGATTCCATTATCTATTTAAAATATGAATTTTGCAGTACTGCATTGATCATCGAAGTTGAATGGACTTTCCCCCTCAACTCCTTTCTTTCTTTATTATTATTATTTTTGTATGTAGTGGCTTTATTCTCTTTTAACATTAAAGAAGGGTTTGAAAGATGATATGGGGGGGATTGTGTGCTCTTTTTGCAGACTGACACTGCTTCTGTGTTGTTAGAAGTTATTGGGTATATCAGATTCCTTCAGGATCAAATTGAGGTGATGTTTCTTCCACACCGGCTCTTTTCTTTTTTAACACTTTCTGCCCTACTCCCAAGCTGCTCAGAAATAAGTGAGGGGTTAAAGCATGTAGTTTTTCAAGTTTCGATAATTCATGCTTTTTCTCTTAAAAATCTCATCTTTATTCTTTAGTCGTGGAAGTCATAAAAAAAAAATTTAATTCCCCCCCACTTTAAACGCAGGCTCTTAGCTCCCCTTACTTGGGTACTGCATCTCCAGGCGTGACAAACCAACAATCTGTAAGTGTAGCCATACCTATCCATGTATTACTTTCCCAATGTCAATGCAACTATGGCAAGAGATAGTAAATACTAATAGTACTACTTATTTAAGTAATTAGAGATAAATTAATTAGATACATTAGTAAAAGAATTTCAAAGATGATAAACAAATAAATCTTTAACATATTTGCCTACAACAATTAACAAATCCAACAAGTAAATAATAAATTGGTGGGTAAATTAGATTTTCCTGAGGTGAAAGGAAAGGTAGGTTTTTATTGGATCAAACACCTAGCAAAAGCAAAGTAGGGGGATAGGTGGGCTTGTACTTATGTGTTTACTATTTTATTCATAAAAGGAAAGCATTGAAAGAACAAGGTTCCGGATATCATCTTTAATTAAAACACTTTTTTAAGTGAATAAAAGTTATTCATAAGCATGATTTGGAAGTGCATTAAACTAGTATATAGAAAAGGAGTTGAAGATATATAGTAGTTCTAATTAATGCTTTTTCCTCCTTTCCCTTTCCTTTTTCATTCCCATTTCTATATTGTCTTTTAAAAGTATTTATTATCACTAACATCATCATTACCGCTATCATAGTGTGTGTGTGTTTTTCTTTTGGTTTTGATAATTATATCTATATAACAGGAAAAACCAAAGGACTTGAGGAGTAGAGGGCTGTGCTTGGTTCCAGTATCTTTCACTCATCCAGTTGAAAGTGATTGTAATGGTGCTGATTACTGGGCACCGGCATTCGCAGGCGCCGGCAGCTTTTAAGGAGCTGGCGATAATCATTGAAGCTCTATTAGATGTGAATGGAATGGAATGATATAACATGATGAGCAGTCAATCTGCTGAAAATCTTAAAAAGGCTGATTGCTCTTCATGCTATGCTATTGCATTCTTTTCTAACGCCACCTGCTGAATGTGGCTTATTTAACTGATTTTCGACCCTATTTTTTCTATTAATAATTTAAGATACCTTGTCTTTTAATTAATTTTCCTTTGAGCTACCACATATTGCTTCTCTTCTGTCCACGGTATTAATTTGCAAAGTTAAAAAGGGTGTTTAAACTACCTTGAGAAGGAAAAAAAGCAATTGAACTAATCATCCTAGAAGCGTATACATATTTTGCGCATGCATGGAAGTGTATTAAGAATTCCTAATTTTCATAATCCGAAATCAAGAAAAAAATAAACTTAGTATTTAGTACACTACAATAAATTCTTTTTAATAAGCTTAAAAATTAGTTATGTATCTCTTTTTTGTTAAATATTTATTTTTATAATATTTTATTATATCTTATAATATACTTGTCAAGTTCTTAACTCAACGTGTAGAGTTTAAAAACTCCACTGATAGTATACCTAATATTATTAAATTCTTTTTGATAAAACATAATCTCCCAAAAAAAAACTTTACACCAAATTTAATTTTATAGTATAATGTCTAGTACCAAAGGAAGAAAACAAAAAAGAAAGATGGGCATACTATACTGTTTTTTAGTTTAATTGTATTGGTGTCATTTAACAATAGAATAAATTATGCTTTTTACAAAATAAATTATATAAATATGAGTATATGTTTTTCTTTTAATATTTTTAAATAAAAACTCATACATAATGAGATTTGGATTGGACACCATAATTTTTAAACCTTCAACTTCAACATTTTTTTTTGATAATTGAGAGAGAGAAATGAATAGTTTGAGCTCAAACTCAAATTCTCGTACCTACAACATAATACACTTGGTACCCGATCAAGTTGGCAAACCTTCAACTTTATTATTTAACTAAAACTCCATTTGATTCTTATACAAATAAATTTTTAATAAATGTAATTTTTCCATATACTTTTATATAAAATTTTAATAAATATAAAATTTCTATAATATTTTTCACCACATCTTAAATGTTAGAATCTAATTTATATTTTAAGTAATTTAGAATTTTTTTTAACAAAAAAAAAAGTGTCCAAGACAAGGTAGCAAATAAACCAATAAGTCGGCCGTTAATTAGGATAAAAAGAAATATGAGCCTAAACTCAAATCTTAAAGGAAAAGAAACTACTATTAATTAGTTTATTAGGGCAAAAAGAAATCATAAATAATGCTATTTTGGTTGAGTATTGAGAAGTTGTTTATTAATTAATTTAATTTGGATGTTATGTTGGTAGCTAGAACTTTACATGCACACAATCAAACTTCTTGCATGTATGATGTATCCCCTTCCTTTCTCAATCCAATAATAATTTGATATATCTTCTAACTTCATTATTATCAGATGCTAACAGTATATATATATATATATTCTTCTAAAATAGTTGAATGAAAATTTAGCTACAATTCATAATGGAGTCACGGTATCAAGGGCGGGTAGGAGTCTTGGACTCTGACCCCCTTGATTAAATGGTATAATTGTAGATTTGATGCCTCTCTAATATGGATAGTCTAATATACTAATTTTAACTCTCTTTTTTACAATTTTGACCCTCTCGAAAGTTAAAAATTCAATTTAAGCTATTTTTAAAACAAAATATTTGACTTTGTCCCTAAAACTTTATATTTTTATCTCAGCCGTCTTCTAGATTCATCGCTATGTGGTATAGTTATAATTGTAAGTAACATTTCTTGCACCGACTACAGTGAATATGTATTATCCTGAAAGCATTTTAGAAGAAAGCAATAAAATGTGGTTTGAAATATTCCCATAAGTAACATGGTGTTGTGAATGATGGTCTGGGAAGAAAGATGGGTTTGAGAAGGGAATTCCCTTTGAGTACTCAATTCAGTAAAGCAATATTGTTGCATATTTGTATGTTAGCCAATATTGCAGGTTTGGCATGGCATGGCATGGCATGGAGTTGATTGCAGTGGCAGACCACTCATGTGGTGAAGCTGACCCTAATCGCCAAAATGGACCCCATCACCCCCATGGCTTCCTCCTTCGGGGTCTTCATTTCTGCACCACTTTTTTTGTTTAATTTACACTCATAAAACTCAATCAAGTGCTGAAGATGGGCCCACGCACACCCACTCCCCTTTTCTCCTCCACTGCCCTCCTCATCCTGACGTTGTTTCTTGCATCACCACTAGCTATCTCCAAGTGTGTGTGTGTGTTTTTTTTTTAAACAGTAAGTTTAGTTTTCTTGCGTTAAGTTAGAAAATTAAAACTATGGTATAAGACAGTTTTATCTTTCTCCATGTATTTTTTCATTTTGGGTAATTGATTATCATATTAAAGTCCTTAATTCCATGTTATAATAATAATAGAGTACTCAGTAATTGCCCCAGCTATCTCCAAGCCCCTGATAGACTTAGTTCACTCAACTGTATGAAATTTTCTCAATTCACTTTGTAAATTCTAAGAAAGTTGGATTCAATTTAGATTTTGTTCCACTATATATTTTCTTTTCCTGAATAAATGGATTTGGGCTAATTTTAATCTCTCTAAATTTAAATCCAAAGAGAGTCAGCTTTCATCCTCAAGAATTATGTTTAACAATTTCTTTTGGCCATCATGTTTAATAAGTTTGAAATTCTAATCTTTATTTGAGAAATATTTATTATGAATATTAAAGGTAAAATTGCAATTAATAAGTTATATTTACCTTGGTATTCAATAAAAATAAAATATTAAATGCAAAAATGCATTCCTAAAATAATTTTTAACTAGTGCTTGTAGGCCTTAAGAAAACCCCCTTTATATATATTTATCATTCTTTTTCCATATGTATGATCTTTTTTCTTTAAACAAAAAATAGTTGGAAACAAGTAAATGTTTTGGCCCAATGTGTTTAAAAATCATAGTCAATCATAAGGATGATCCAATGACCAGTAGCAGAAGCCCTAATGTACAGTAATCATAAACTTGGATCATAGTAAAATATAAGTAGTAGTAGGCCTTGTTTTGAAATTGCTACAACCATGACCAAAAGGAGAAGAACATCCCAATTGTAACCAATCCCAAAAATAATGCAGAAATTAAGATGAAAATATTAATGTAATATTAAATTATTAAAAAATAATATAAATGATGAGGTGCCTCTGTTTCATACTATCATTTTCCTGAAGATGAGATTTAATTTATGGACAACTTCCATATTTTACATTCTATTAAATAAATGTTCAGTTTAATAGAATAAAAAAATTCAATATATTAAAATTAAATATATTTGAAACAAACCCAAATTTAAATCACATAGCTCTTTCATCTCGAATTATTTATAGCTTATACTAAGATACACCTATATTTCATCTAATTTTCATAAAAGTTATACTTGGCTTGTGTAGCGACCTAAAAATTCGGCACGGGCGCTAGTTGAAATGATTATTGAAAAATTAAAGTTTCAAATTTTATTTACAAAAGAGGAGTCGCCACCGATCTTTTTTAGGTGTGATCGGACACCAAATAAAATCCTTTTTTAGAAGAATTTTTTTAAACTTTTCTAAAAAAGAGAGACAATTTTAGGTCCACGTCAAAATCCAGAGAAAATTAGGGTCCGGGAGTCGGTTACGCGCGAGGAAGGTATTAGCACCCTCGCGACGCCCAAAATTGGTATCTCGTTAAACGCATGTTGTCTTAATTTTCAAAAATACGAGTTCCATTTAATATTTAGTCGTGATCCGATTGAAATACGAGAACCCCTTTTTTTAAAAAAAAACACGAGAATTTTGAAGCGCAGTATTTCTTTTTAAAACGAAAGTTTTTTTTTTAAAATACGAGAATTTTTGAAAACACGAGAATTTGTAAACACGAATATTTTAGAAACACGAAAATTTTTGGAAAAAAACGAAATTTTCTTAAAACACGACATTTTTTTTTGAAACACGGGAATTTTTAAAACAAGACATTTTTTGAAACAAAATTTTTTCTTAAAAAAAAATTAAATACGAGAATTTTTAAAACACGAAAATTTTTAAAACACGGAAATATTTTTTTTAAAACACGAAATTTTTTTTTGAAAACAAGAAAATTTTTGAAACACTAGAATTTTGAAAACACGAAGATTTTTGAAACATGAGAATTTTTAAAAGCACGAGGATTATTGAAAGCACGAAGATTTATAAAAAACGACAATTTTTGAAATACGAGAAATTTTTTAAACGCGAAAATTTTTTTCAAACACGAAAACTTTTGAAAACGCGAAAATTCGAAAATTTCTAAAATACGAGTAATTTTTAAAGATTCGAAAATTTGAAACAAGAATTTTTTTTTTAGAAAAACGTACCATATTTAACACGAATCGATGATATTCACCCCAACATGGCAATGAAATCGACGAATTAGTGTCAAACCAATTCAATTTAATATTTAATCGGGTTGTATTAAAACACGAGAAAATTTTTTGAAACACGAGGATTTTTGAACATTTTTATTTTTAAAACGGGTCCCGAATTTAACATAAGCCATCGATATTCACCCAACATAGCGATGAATTCGGTGACTCGATGCTAAACCGATTCGTTGCCTTATTTATTAAAATTATTTAAAATAAAGTAAAATTAAAATTTATAAATTGTAAATATAAATACAAAATATAAAAATATATAAAATGCATAAAATGCTAATAATATTAAAATGAAATAACATAAAAATACGAGCATTAAATTAAAAGAGAAATAAATAAAATTACCGAAAAATCTAAAACACGAGCTTCGCCGAACGGGTTGCTAAAATTGAACCCCCTTTTTCTTCTTTTTTCTTTTTTTCTTTTTTCCTTTTTTCTTTTTTCTTTTTTCTTCTTTTTCTTCATTTTTTTTTCTGCTGGGCTGCCTTGTTGGGCTGGTCTGCGCGGGCCTGCTGGCTGGTGGCCTGTTGGCTGCTTGTTGGGCTGCTGGAATTGGGCCTATTGTTGGCCTGCCCTTTTTTTTTGTGCTGCTTCTTTCCCTTCTTTTTTTTGCTTTTTTTTTGCTTTGATTTTTTTTTGGGCTTGTTTCTTTTTTTTTTTGTTTTTTCTTGGGCTGCTGGGTCGGATCGGGTCGTAGGTGGGTCGGGTCGGGTTGACCCGACTGTTATAATATTTTTTATTATTTCTTTTTTTTCTTTCTTTCTTCTTCCTCTTTTCTTCTTCCTTCTTCTTCCTTCTTCTTCTTCAAAGTCTAGCCTCCACCACCGCTTGCGCCGCCGCTACCTCCTCCGACGCCGGTACTCTTTCTTTTCTTCTCCTCTTTCTCTTTTCTTCTCTTTTCTTCTTTTTTCCTTCGAAAAAATCTCTCTTTTTACAAGTTTTTTTTTTATTTTTTTCGTGGGTGTCCTCATTTTTGGAGTTTAAACTCCTTTTTATAGTTGGTTTTGCTTCTTTTTTGCAGGTAGCAAGTGGGGAAGGAGCAGCCACCCATGTTTATGGCCTGAAAATCTGGAAGTGGGTGCCCCAAATCATGTAACTTGTCTGAAGGACCAAATCGCAAATGCAGCAAAACTTCTGGGGCTAAATGTAATTTTTAGAAAATTTAGGATTAAAATGAAATTTAATGAAAGTTTAGGGGTCTAAGTGAAATTTAAAGAAAGTTTAAGGGTCAAAATGAAATTTAGGAAAAGTTTAGGTGTCAAAATGCAATTTTTATTTTTTAAATTTTTATTTTTTTTGAAATTTTGAAAATTAAACACAAACTCTAGTCGGACAAAAATTTAGTGCTTACAACTGCCCCTCTTTGCTTATCATTGTGAAACAAGGATAGTGCAAAGACTTAAAAGCACTAAATTTTGTTCAATTGTCCAATCTTTATTCTTTACTCGGCATGTGATCCTGAGCTCAACTCATTTCTCGCAATATGAATTGACTATTTAAAACTAGACATTAAAAATAGAAATTGAAAATAGCTCAGCACGTGAGCCAAGGCTCAACTCACTTCTCGCAATATGAGTTGATTTTTGAAAACAGAATTTGCAAAAGGCTCAACTCACCTCTCGCAATATGAGTTGATTTTTGAAAAATAGAAAAAGGCTCAACTCACCTCTCGCAATATGAGTTGGTTTTTGAAAAATAGAAATTAAAAGGCTCAACTCACCTCTCGCAATATGATTGATTTTTGAAAAACAGAAATTAAAAGGCTCAACTCACCTCTTGCAATATGAGTTGATTTTTTTTTTTTTTTTGAAACACAGAAATTAAAAAACAGAAATTAAAAACAGAATTTGAAAAGACCTCAGCGTGTGGCCTGAGACTCAACTCACCTCTTGCAATATGAGTTGATTTGAAAAAGTAGAATTAGTAAAGCAGAAATTGAAAATACCTCAGCGTGCCTTGAGGCTCAACTCATCTCTCGCAATATGAGTTAAGTTTTGAAAAGCAGAAATTGAAAATACCTCAATGTGTCTTGAGGCTCAACTCATTTCTCGCAATATGAGTTGAATTTTGAAAAGCAGAAATTGAAATTACCTCAACGTGTCTTGAGGCTCAACTCATTTCTCGCAATATGAGTTGAATTTTGAGAAGCAGAAATTGAAAATACCTCAACGTGTCTTGAGGCTCAACTCATTTCTCGCAATATGAGTTGAATTTTGAAAACAGAAATTGAAATTACCTCAACGTGTCTTGAGGCTCAACTCATTTCTCGCAATATGAGTTGAATTTTGAGAAGCAGAAATTGAAAATACCTCAACGTGTCTTGAGGCTCAACTCATTTCTCGCAATATGAGTTGAATTTTGAGAAGCAGAAATTGAAAATACCTCAACGTGTCTTGAGGCTCAACTCATTTCTCGCAATATGAGTTGAATTTTGAAAACAGAAATTGAAATTACCTCAACGTGTCTTGAGGCTCAACTCATTTCTCGCAATATGAGTTGAATTTTGAGAAGCAGAAATTGAAAATACCTCAGCGTGTCCTGAGGCTCAACTCATTTCTCGCAATATGAGTTGAATTTTGAGAAGCAGAAATTGAAAATACCTCAACGTGTCTTGAGGCTCAACTCATTTCTCGCAATATGAGTTGAATTTTGAAAACAGAAATTGAAATTACCTCAACGTGTCTTGAGGCTCAACTCATTTCTCGCAATATGAGTTGAATTTTGAAAACAGAAATTGAAATTACCTCAACGTGTCTTGAGGCTCAACTCATTTCTCGCAATATGAGTTGAATTTTGAGAAGCAGAAATTGAAAATACCTCAACGTGTCTTGAGGCTCAACTCATTTCTCGCAATATGAGTTGAATTTTGAAAACAGAAATTGAAATTACCTCAACGTGTCTTGAGGCTCAACTCATTTCTCGCAATATGAGTTGAATTTTGAGAAGCAGAAATTGAAAATACCTCAACGTGTCTTGAGGCTCAACTCATTTCTCGCAATATGAGTTGAATTTTGAAAACAGAAATTGAAATTACCTCAACGTGTCTTGAGGCTCAACTCATTTCTCGCAATATGAGTTGAATTTTGAAAACAGAAGGGAAAGAAGCAGCACAAAAAAAAAGGCAGGCCAACAATAGGCCCAATTCCAGCAGCCCAACAAGCAGCCAACAGGCCACCAGCCAGCAGGCCCGCGCAGGCCAGCCCAACAAGGCAGCCCAGCAGAAAAAAAAAAGGAAGAAAAAGAAGAAAAAAGAAAAAAGGAAAAAAGAAAAAAAGAAAAAAGAAGAAAAAGGGGGTTCAATTTTAGCAACCCGTTCGGCGAAGCTCGTGTTTTAGATTTTTCGGTAATTTTATTTATTTCTCTTTTAATTTAATGCTCGTATTTTTATGTTATTTCATTTTAATATTATTAGCATTTTATGCATTTTATATATTTTTATATTTTTGTATTTATATTTACAATTTAATTAAATTTTAATTTTACTTTATTTTAAATAATTTTAATAAATAAGGCAACGAATCGGTTTAGCATCGAGTCACCGAATTCATCGCTATGTTAGGTGAATATCGATGGCTTATGTTAAATTCGGGACCCGTTTTAAAAATAAAAAATGTTCAAAAATCCTCGTGTTTCAAAAAATTTTCTCGTGTTTTAATACAACCTGATTAAATATTAAATTGAATTGGTTTGACACTAATTCGTCGATTTCATTGCCATGTTGGGGTGAATATCATCGATTCGTGTTAAATATGGTACGTTTTTCTAAAAAAAAAAATTCTTGTTTCAAATTTTCGAATCTTTAAAAATTACTCGTATTTTAGAAATTTTCGAATTTTCGCGTTTTCAAAAGTTTTCGTGTTTGAAAAAAATTTTCGCGTTTAAAAAATTTCTCGTATTTCAAAAATTGTCGTTTTTTATAAATCTTCGTGCTTTCAATAATCCTCGTGCTTTTAAAAAATCTCATGTTTCAAAAATCTTCGTGTTTTCAAAATTCTAGTGTTTCAAAAATTTTCTTGTTTTCAAAAAAAAAATTTCGTGTTTTAAAAAAAATATTTCCGTGTTTTAAAAATTTTCGTGTTTTAAAAATTCTCGTATTTAAAAAATTTTTTTTTTAAGAAAAATTTTGTTTCAAAAGAATGTCTTGTTTTAAAAATTCCCGTGTTTCAAAAAAAAAATGTCGTGTTTTAAGAAAATTTCGTTTTTTTCCAAAAATTTTCGTGTTTCTAAAATATTCGTGTTTACAAATTCTCGTGTTTTCAAAAATTCTCGTATTTTAAAAAAAAAAAACTTTCGTTTTAAAAAAGAAATACTGCGCTTCAAAATTCTCGTGTTTTTTTTAAAAAAAAGGGGTTCTCGTATTTCAATCGGATCACGACTAAATATTAAATGGAACTCGTATTTTTGAAAATTAAGACAACATGCGTTTAACGAGATACCAATTTTGGGCGTCGCGAGGGTGCTAATACCTTCCTCGCGCGTAACCGACTCCCGGACCCTAATTTTCTCTGGATTTTGACGTGGACCTAAAATTGTCTCTTTTTTTTAGAAAAGTTTAAAAAAATTCTTCTAAAAAAGGATTTTATTTGGTGTCCGATCACACCTAAAAAAGATCGGTGGCGACTCCTCTTTTGTAAATAAAATTTGAAACTTTAATTTTTCAATAATCATTTCAACTAGCGCCCGTGCCGAATTTTTAGGTCGCTACAGCTGGCGACTCCACTGGGGAGTTTTTTTTCGAAAGTCGAGTCTAATGTTAAACGCGTGTTGTCAAAATTTTCAAAATTTCTTGTTCAAATTAACATTTAGTCGTGATCCTTAAATTTTTTGTTTTTAAAAAAAAATCATGCATTTGCATCGTGTTGTACATATTCTAATTTGTTTTATCAGGTTGTTTTTCAGCTTTAAATTTTTGCGATTTTATTTTTGGTTTAGTTTTTTCTAAATAAAACGTAAAGGTTTACAAGTTTCTCCCCACACACCGTGCACTTGCGTTTTTTTTTTTTGCATAACATGAGCTCTATACCCGGGCTTCGTCCCTGTTAAGAGAAAGTAAACGCTACGCCTTCGTGAGTTAACTCGTTCCTCCGCACAGGCTAGTGAATACTTTCGGGTTACATATGACTTATGCTTTCGTGAGTTAACTTGTCCCTCCGCATAGGCATAAGTAAATGTAATCCCTCGAATTGATCATCGTAAGCCTATGATGGGCCATGACCGAGGCTCTGTACTAATCTTAGTAGATGACAGTGCAGACGATTCGAGTACCCACCTAGAACCAAAACCGCATATAGTGAACCATACGAGCTATCCAATTAGAGCCATGCTGAACCTCTATCCGCTTATAGTCATTAAAATAAGTACACGGGGAAAATGCCTTTTGCCTTTCATTTATGCTGTTTATGCAAAATAATTGGATTGGGTAGTTTAATTTGTTTTTCAAATTATATTTGTTGTGTTTACTAACCAAGTTTATTTGTTTTTACTTTTATTTTCATCATGCATCATAGGCATCATATTAGGAAGGTGTTGATTAAAAGTTGGTTGCCAAAAAAACGGGTTTCTGATGGAGGAGTCAATTACACAAATAACCGAGAAGAATGCCGTGGTTCGGGACTGGTCTCTAAAAATTCAGAGAGAAAAAGGGGATAGTCTAGTGGAAGGGTGTGTCGCTAATTTGCCCGAACATATAACTGTAAATGTTCGCCAAAATAACTTTGAGGATTTGGTTCGAATTTGGAATCAGTGGGATTCAGACACTAGAGACATTTTCACTGAGAGGTATGGAGATATAGCTCACCTGATCACCATCCGTGTAGACGAACAGTTGATTCAAGCCATGGTTCGGTTCTGGGACCCAGCTTATCAGTGTTTCACCTTCAATCAAGAAGACATGACTCCAACCATAGAAGAGTATGCTGCTTTACTCCGCATCGACAATGTACAATTCGGCAAAATATATGTGAAGGAGCCTAAGCCGATGACCTTCAGGAAAAAGTTAGTGAGACTGACAGACATGACTGATGCATGGGCCGAAAAACAGATAAAGAAGAAGAATGAAACCATTTGCATTCCATGGTCCTCCCTACGAGATTTGGCTCTGAACCATCCCAACATGCTGAAAAGGGTAAATCTATTCGCTTTGGCCATTTACGGTTTGGTCATTTTCCCAAAAGTTCTCGGACATCTCGAAGTTGCAGTAGTTGATCTCTTCGAAAGGTTAAGACAAGGAATCAACCCTGTCCCGACCATCCTAGCCGAGACCTTCAGGTCCCTGAGTAGTTGTCGAAGAAAAGGGGAGGGACGATTTATCGGATGCGCGCAGTTGCTCAATGTTTGGATTTTAAGTCACTTCTGGAAGGTAGAGCGCACTCCGTTCCATATGTTTTCTAAAACATTCTCCCCGCTAGAAGCTTACCTCAATAAAGAATGGCCGAAGAAAGTCACCAAGCAACATTGGGTATCAGTTTTTCAGAATCTTCGCGCCGAGAATATAACATGGAGAGCACCCTGGATCCGTCCTTCAGTTCTGCTATACAAATGTGGAAGCCAAGATTGGGTACCTTTACTCGGGTTATGGGGAGGAGTTGGATATGCTCCGCTATTAGTCCAAAGGCAATTTTCTTTGCGACAATTTCTCCCCGTAACTGGAGGATTAGCACAGTTCGAGTTCGCTTTCGCGGGTGAAGGATATATGAAGAGAGTCCGAGACACTGCAAAGTATTGGAAGGAAATTCATTTCATGGAATTAGCTTTGTATGTTGATACCCTTACCCAAGATTACGACATATGGAGGAAACAACGGGTAAATAGTCAGCAAATCTCATCAACAAACTACACCATCCAGAATCCTTTCTCGGAGGAAACGCCGTCTGAGCTAGAAATGGCAAGACAAGAATTCGAATGAGAAAAGGCCAAGATGTCTCGGGACCTTAGTGCCCTTCAAGAAGAAAACTATCAACTGAAGATTGAAGTTCAGGTTGAAAGGTCCAGGACTGAAAAAGTACAAAGAGAAGCCGAGATTGTGAGAAACGACTTAAGGGACCTTCATTTGGAAAACAAGAAATTAAGAAACACTATAAAGAATAGCGGGTTGGGCAAGTCGACAGCAGAATGGAAGGAAGAAATTAGCAATATCAAGGGAGGAATAGAGTTTTGGAAGGGAAAAGCAAAGAAAGAAGAGGAAAAGGCTGCGCGTGCTGTGATAGAGTTAAGAAGGAAGAACGCCAAATATGAAATAGTGACTGCAAAATTGGCGAATAGTCAGTCTGAACATCAAGAATTAAAAAGGAAAACACGAGATCTAGAAAATATGCTGCAATCTCGCCAACAACAATTAGATAACCTCTTGAAGGCTCTAGAAGAAAAGAGTGAGCAGTACGATAGGGACATTCACGCGTATGAAGGAACTCTCAAAGAAAAAGAAATGCAACTTGACTTCTTGATCAATGAAATTCGTAAAGCGGCTATACTAGTTGTTCAATTATCAGATGAAGCCGAAGTTCTCAGTTGCCAATTCCCTCCGAGCCAAAGATCGAGCATATCAGAGTTTTTAGAGCAAGTGAAGAAACAAGGCAATGTGGCTAGGAAATTTGTGTAACTGTTAGAAAAATGAGAACTTTGTGTAATAGACTATGTTGATAAATGAAATGCCTAAATATGGGGCTATCTTGAAATCAACACCAATTTCTTGCATTCCATTCATAACTGACATTCATTTGACATTCATGCATTCATTCATGCATCAATTCATTCATTGCATATCACATACTCGTTCGCTGAGGTTAAAACATACAATTCGCAGTTGCAAGACTTAAAGACTGGAACCACGTCATCCGTATAAAACGCGCCGACAAGCTAGAGTAATGGAGAATGAATTCAATGAGAGAATTGAAAGGATGGAAAGGGCTCAAAAGGAATTACAAGAGCAACTGGCCAAATCGCAACAAGAGACGAGAGACCTAATGGTGAGATCTCGAGAGGAATCGCTCGAGCAAAGAGATCAGATGGCTAAAATGATGGAGATGATGACAACTTTGGTCAAAGGAAAGGGACCCATGCAGAACTCCGATGTTATGGAACCTCGGTCAAGAATTCACCATGATCAGGATCCATTCTATCTCCCGGGATTCACTCCACCGCCCGCATATACAATACAAAGAGGGTATACTCAAGAGGAACCCACTGGCTTGGAACATAGACCTATGCCACCTGCTCCACCCACTAATTTGGGGCAAGGAATGTTAGCATCGAACCCAGGGGCTAATCCTGCTAATCCACTAGTTCCAGATCTGGATGACCCAACAGAGGTAGCCAAGTTGAAATTGGATAACCATGACGCAAAATATAGGAGTCTAGAGGAAAGACTCAAAGCAATAGAAGGCACTGAAGTCTTCTCCGCACTAGGTGCCAAGGAACTCAGTTTGGTACCTGATCTAATTTTACCTCCGAAGTTCAAAGTGCCTGACTTTGAGAAGTATGATGGGACAAGGTGCCCAAAAGCACATCTCATTATGTTCTGTCGAAAGATGACCGGTTATGTGAACGAGGATAAACTACTCATACATTGCTTTCAAGATAGTCTAACAGGGTCAGCTCTTCGGTGGTACAATCAACTCAGTAGAGAAAAGATTCGATCTTGGAAGGACTTGGCGTCAGCATTTTGCGAGCAGTACAAGCATGTATCGGATATGGTGCCAGACCGTATGACCTTGCAAATGATGGAGAAAAAGCCATCAGAGACCTTTAGACAGTATGCGCAGAGATGGAGAGACGTCTCAGCTCAAGTGGAACCCCCACTAACAAAAACGGAGATAACTGTTCTCTTTATCAATACTTTAAAGGCACCGTTTTATGACAAATTAGTGGAAAGTGCCACGAAAGATTTCGCGGATATTGTAATATCCGGTGAACTCATAGAGAATGCCATCAAGAGCGGTAGAATGGAAGGATCAGAAGGCTCAAGAAAAGCAGCACCCTTAAGGAAGAAAGAGCCAGAAGCCCTCATGGTGGGAACTGGGAGTCGTTACATTCCCAATTCATATCCTAATCAACCCCGACCTCGAAATTATCCACCCTCGAATTTCCATTATCCCCCTCAAACCCCTTACTACCAAGCACCACATCCGTCCTGCCCCGTATACGCCACGAACAACCAAAGACCCGTCACTACTTTCCCACAAAACACGGTACCCGCCCAAAGCCAACCCAGAAACGAACCAAGACCATCAAGGCATAATCCCGAGATACCGCAATTTACCCCAATCCCTGTGTCGTATGGGGAATTGTACCCAAAACTTTTAGAAAAACAGCTAATTTCTCCCCATTACATGGCACCCCTTAAACCTCCATACCCAAAGTGGTATGATCCAAACGCTAGTTGTGCATACCATGCAGGGAACCAAGGGCACTCTACTGAGAACTGTCTCGCTTTCAAAAGGAGAGTTCAAGGACTCATTGACGCGGGTATCCTACGATTCGATAGTGCTAGTAACGCCACGGGGAACCCGTTCTCTAACCATACCGAAGGGAATGTGAGCACAGTGGGGAAAGAGGATGAATGGAAGGTCAGAAGATGTGTGGCAGAAATAAGGACGCCTCTGCAGAAAATCTGGGAGGTATTAGTTAAGAAAGGATTGCTCTGTCACTCTGATAGAGTTTTTGGAGAAGAAGGTCAAAGTTTTTGCAATTTTCATGGGATTGTTGGGCACGACATTCAGTCGTGCGAGGACTTTAAAAGGTTACTTCAAGACCGGATGAATAATAAGGAGATCAAGGTCCTTAACAAGAGTGAAGATTCCAATGAAAGAGAAGTATGCGTCTCTGATAGCCAATCATCAGGCCCCCCTTATAGTGCTGATCGACCGTTGGTAATTTATTACGACGCGATGAGAGAGCCATTGAAACCACAGATGGTAATTGAAGTACCATCTCCTTTCCCGTATAAGGACAACAAAACAGTACCGTGGAGATATGATGTTAATATCGTTACACCGGAAGTTGAAAAGTCCAAAGCCATAATTGAAGATGTTGGGGAGGTAGGTCATTTTACTCGAAGTGGACGATGCTATTCTAAAGAAGTTGAACCGGTAAAGAAAAGTAGTGACTCGAAGCAAAAAGGGAAAGCAGTGATGCACGAGGTCGAAGTCGAGCAAGAAATTCCACCCGTGCAAGAAACTAAAAAGCCTGTGAATGAGGAAGAAGCTCAAGAATTCTTGAAATTTATTAAGCACAGCGAATATAGTGTGGTGGAACAACTGAGCAAGCAGCCAGCACGAATCTCAGTTCTATCTCTACTGTTAAATTCAGAGCCACACCGGAACGCTTTATTGAAGGTGTTAAATCAAGCTTACGTGGCCAACAACATATCTGTCGAAAAGCTTGATAGGTGGGTAAACAATCTGAATGCGGACAACTTCATCTCTTTTAGTAATGATGAGATACCGCTAAATGGTAGAGGTTCGGTGAAAGCGCTGCATATCACGACCCGCTGCAAGGGCTACATAATACCGAACGTACTCATCGATAATGGGTCAGCATTAAATGTTATGCCATTGGCTACACTTTCCAGAATACCGATAGATTTGTCCTACTTAAAGCCCTGTCATTCCACGGTAAGAGCCTTCGACGGGACGAGGCGTGAAGTCATGGGAAAGATCGAAATCCCTTTGGAAGTGGGCCCTACATATATGAGGTCGAATTCCAAGTCATGGACATTACACCCTCTTATAACTGCCTTTTGGGAAGACCTTGGATTCATTCTGCTGGAGCAGTCCCGTCATCCCTCCATCAAAAGTGAAATTTATCATGGATGGTTGTTTGGTCACAGTCGAGGGCGAAGAAGACATCATCGCATCTATCTCTGCTGATGTGCCATATCTGGAAGTAAGCAAGGATGCAGTGGAATGTTCCTTTCGATCCCTTGAATTCATCAATGCCACTTTCGTCGCTGAGGGAAATAGAATTCCAATGCCAAAACTGTCGAGAAATACCAGAATGGGTGTCAAGTTGACCGTAGGAAGGGGAGCTCGTGCGAAAAGAGGTTTAGGGAGATATATGCAAGGAATAGTGAGGGCTTTAAAGCCAGTGCACCACAAGGCCCGATACGGTTTGGGGTTCCAGCCTGACATGCGCCAAAGAAGAAGACAGTGGAAGAAGGATCAAGAAAGAAGAATTGCAAGAACTTTGGGCCGAGAACCAGAATGGGAACCAATAGAGTACCCTCCTTTGTCAAAAACATTTACATCTGCGGGAATGATGTACCCTGGACAAGAGGATCCACGAAACATGTTGGGATTAATTGAAAAGGATTTTCAGAATGTTAGTATAAATGTCATTGACAAAGAAGCTGGTGCAAGTAAAGATGTCTCGAGGATACGCCATTGCCCTCCTGGTTTCATGTTGAACAATTGGATTGCTGAGGAGCTTCTTATAGTTTATAAGCCTTCAGAGTAATGCTAAACATCAACCTTCTATTGTGTCCTTAGATATAATAGATTTCTTTTGTAAGAGTTTGCATTCGCTCTTTATCATTTAAATGAATATCAATGAAGATACATTTGTCACGATTTTCGCATTATCACTAATTTCATAATCATTTCTCATTTCATAGCCTATCCTTACATTTGCCTCATTGCCATGACATAACATTTTGTTTGTTGTTTCCAATACTTGGATGTCCCCCGATAGCTTCCTTTTCCATTCAACTTTCAGGTGCTCAGATATTGACGACATGAATAAGCCCGTTACGAATCTGAAATTGATTTTGAGAAGGCTGTTTGCTTAGGAGAATTTGAAGCCGAAGAAAATGCTGAAGATTATGTCTCGTCTCCTGAATTGTTAAGAATGGTGGAACAAGAGGATAAACAGGTTCTACCTCATGAAGAATCTGTAGAAACAATAAATTTGGGCACTGAAGAGAGGAAACAGGAAGTGAAGATTGGGACTTCTATTTCAGAAAGTACCAGGCGTAGTTTGATCACTTTACTCCGCGAATACAAAGATGTTTTCGCGTGTCATACCAGGACATGCCAGGGCTAGATGAAGATTTAGTGGTCCATAAGCTCCCATTAAACCAGAATGCAAGCCCATCCAGCAAAATTAAGACGGATGAAGCCCGAAATGCTGTTGAAAATAAAAGAGGAAGTCAAGAAGCAATTTGACGCTGGCTTCCTACAAGCCTCCAAATATCCAGAATGGGTGGCTAACATAGTCCCGGTACCAAAGAAAGATGGAAAAGTACGAATGTGCGTGGATTACCGTGACCTAAATCGAGCAAGCCCAAAAGATAATTTTCCCTTGCCACATATTGACACGTTGGTGGACAACACAGCAAAACATTCATTGTTTTCTTTCATGGATGGATTCTCGGGGTATAATCAGATCAAGATGGCTTCTGAGGATATGGAGAAAACTACCTTCATAACAATGTGGGGAACGTTCTGCTACAAGGTGATGCCATTCGGGTTAAAGAATGCTGGGGCAACATATCAGAGGGCTATGGTGACGTTATTCCATGACATGATGCATAAAGAAATAGAGGTCTACGTCGACGATATGATTGCTAAATCTCGAGGAGAAGAAGAGCATGTAATGAACCTCAAGAAGTTGTTCGAAAGGCTGAGAAAGTTTCAGCTAAAGCTTAATCCAGCCAAATGTACATTCGGGGCTACCTCGGGAAAGTTGCTAGGCTTCATTGTCAGTGAAAGAGGTATCGAAGTTGATCCAAATAAAATAAAAGCCATCCAAGAATTACCACCTCCGCGCACGCAAAAGGAAGTTAGAGGATTTTTAGGGAGATTAAATTACATCGCCCGATTTATCGCTCAACTTACCAACCAATGCGACCCAATCTTTCGGCTTCTTCGAAAACATAACCCGGGAGAATGGAACGAGGAATGCCAAGTGACCTTTGATAAGATAAAACAATATTGTCCAGTCCTCCAGTGCTAGTACCGCCAACTCCGGGAAGACCATTAATTTTGTATCTGACAGTGTTCGAAAGTTCAATGGGTTGCGAACTGGGACAACATGACGAGTCAAGAAAGAAAGAAAAGGCGATCTACTACCTCAGCAAAAAGTTCACTGAATATGAGGCAAAATATTCGTCCGTTGAGAAATATTGTTGCGCTCTGGTTTGGGTAGCTCGGAGACTCAGACAATATTGTATACACGGT